>NC_074690.1:38902558-39202558 GCF_029448725.1 Salvelinus fontinalis
TGCTGCACATGTTCACCACCGAAAGCCATACAAACAACCAGCTAACTAGCCACAAAATAGAGACTAGAGTCATTTGTGTTGATCTGTTGGATTTAAGTGATGCTATGTCATGTTTGCTGGATGCAGATATTCATAGACTATACATTGCCTTTTCCTATTATTTGACAGCTTGCCTAGTTATGGTAGAAACCCGCGCAGTGGAGCTCAAATGATACTGAGCTGCAGTGACATTTGTTTATTGAGCTGCAGTGACATTTGTTTATTGAGCTGCAGTGATATTTGTTTATTGAGTTGCAGTGACATTTGTTTATTGAGCTGCAGTGACATTTGTTTATTGAGCTGCAGTGACATTTGTTTATTGAGCTGCAGTGATATTTGTTTATTGAGTTGCAGTGACATTTGTTTATTGAGCTGCAGTGACATTTGTTTATTGAGCTGCAGTGACATTTGTTTATTGAGCTGCAGTGATATTTGTTTATTGAGCTGCAGTGATATTTGTTTATTGAGCTGCAGTGATATTTGTTTATTGAGCTGCAGTGATATTTGTTTATTGAGCTGCAGTGACATTTGTTTATTGAGCTGCAGTGATATTTGTTTATTGAGCTGCAGTGATATTTGTTTATTGAGCTGCAGTGACATTTGTTTATTGAGCTGCAGTGATATTTGTTTATTGAGCTGCAGTGATATTTGTTTATTGAGCTGCAGTGATATTTGTTTATTGAGTTGCAGTGACATTTGTTTACATACAGTAGCCAGCTAACAATTTGCTTGTTTTGTCCTGCCAAGAGTGTGCCAAGAGTGTGCAAAGCTGTCATCAAGGCAAAGGGTGGCTACTTTGAAGAATCTCAAATATGAAACTAAAATATTTAAAATATTTTGACTTAGCACTGTTTTAGTTACTACATGATTCCATATGTGTTACATCATAGGTTTGATGTCTTCACTATTATTCTACAATGTAGAAAATAATAAAAGTGAAGAAAAACCCTTGAATGAGTAGGTGTGTCCAAACTTTTGATAGGTACTGTATGTGCTCACATGGAACTGAGAAACAATCTGACAACTAAGGGCTGTATAAAATCCTTTTGATTGGTGATTGATTGAATGGATGTTCTGTCTAGCTTGATGATGATACTATTGTATATGTGTGTGTTTGTGTGCAATTGGATTTGATTGATTGATTGAATGAAAGTGCTGCATAGCGTCATGATTTAGTTCCGTTTATTAGGATTCCCATCAACTATGGCGCAGTGGCGCATCGGTCTAAGGCACTGCATCACAGTGCTAGAGGCGTCACTACAGACCCGGGTTCAATCCCGAGCTGTATCACAACCGGCCGTGATCGGGAGTCCCATAGGTCAGCTCACAATTGGCCCAGCGTCGTCTGGGTTAGGGGAGGGTTTGGCCAGGGGGTGGGCTTTACAAGTAGGGCGTCCTTGTAAATAAGAATTTGTTCTTAACTGACTTGCCTAGTTAAATAAAGGTTCAACATAATAAATAAATGAATTGCACATGCACCAGGTACACTTCCTGGGGTACCACATGATGATACTGTGTGTGTGTAATGGGAGGCGTGTTGGAACTATTTATTATGGAAACCCCTAAGAGGTGATTATTAGAGAGTATGGCTGAGAAAAACAAAGAGAGGAAGGGAGCGAGGGTGAGTGAAAGAGGGAGAGAGATTATGATTCTGACCATGTTCCTCTCTCTCTCACTCTGTTCCTCTCTCCCTCTCTCTCTGTTACTCTGTTCGTTACTCTGTTCCTCTCTCTCTCTCTCTGTTACTCTGTTCCTCTCTCTCTCTGTTACTCTGTTCCTCTCTCTCTCCCCATGTTACTCTGTTCCTCTCTGTCTCTCTCTGTTACACTGTTTCTCTCTCTCTCTCTCTCTTACTCTGTTCCTCTCTCTCTCTCTCCCTGTTACTATGTTCCTCTCTCTCTCTCCCCCTGTTACTCTGTTCCTCTCTCTCTCCCTGTTACTATGTTCCTCTCTCTCTCTGTTACTCTGTTCTTCTCTCTCTCTCTCTCTCTGTTACTCTGTTCCTCTCTCTCTCTCTGTTACTCTGTTCTTCTCTCTCTCTCTCTCTCTGTTACTCTGTTCCTCTCTCTCTCCCTGTTACTACGTTCCTCTCTCTCTCTGTTACTCTGTTCTTCTCTCTCTCTCTCTCTCTGTTACTCTGTTCCTCTCTCTCTCTGTTACTATGTTCCTCTCTCTCTCCCCCTGTTACTCTGTTCCTCTCTCTCTCCCTGTTACTATGTTCCTCTCTCTCTCTGTTACTCTGTTATTCTCTCTCTCTCTCTCTCTGTTACTCTGTTCCTCTCTCTCTCTCTGTTACTATGTTCCTCTCTCTCTCTCTCTGTTACTCTGTTCCTCTCTCTCTCTCTCTGTTACTCTGTTCCTCTCTCTCTCTCCCCATGTTACTATGTTCCTCTCTCTCTCTGTTACTCTGTTCTTCTCTCTCTCTCTCTCTCTCTGTTACTCTGTACCTCTCTCTCTCTCTCTCTGTTACTATGTTCCTCTCTCTCTCTCTCTGTTACTATGTTCCTCTCTCTCTCTCTCTGTTACTCTGTTCCTCTCTCTCTCTCTCTGTTACTATGTTCCTCTCTCTCTCTCTCCCTATGTTACTCTGTTCCTCTCTCTCTCTCTCACCTCTGTTACTATGTTCCTCTCTCTCTCTCTCTCTGTTACTCTGTTCCTCTCTCTCTCTCTCACACCTCTGTTACTATGTTCCTCTCTCTCTCTCTCACCTCTGTTACTATGTTCCTCTCTCTCTCTCTCTGTTACTCTGTTCCTCTCTCTCTCTCTCACCTCTGTTACTATGTTCCTCTCTCTCTCTCTCTGTTACTCTGTTCCTCTCTCTCTCTCTGTTACTATGTTCCTCTCTCTCTCTCTCACACCTCTGTTACTCTGTTCCTCTCTCTCTCTCTCTGTTACTATGTTCCTCTCTCTCTCTCTCCCTATGTTACTCTGTTCCTCTCTCTCTCTCTCACCTCTGTTACTATGTTCCTCTCTCTCTCTCTCTCTGTTACTCTGTTCCTCTCTCTCTCTCTCTGTTACTATGTTCCTCTCTCTCTCTCTCACACCTCTGTTACTCTGTTCCTCTCTCTCTCTCTCTCTCACCTCTGTTACTATGTTCCTCTCTCTCTCTCTCCCTATGTTACTCTGTTCCTCTCTCTCTCTCTCTCACCTCTTTTACTCTGTTCCCCTCTCTCTCTCTCTCTGTTACTCTGTTCCTCTTTCTCTCCCTATGTTACTCTGTTCCTCTCTCTCTCTCTCTCTCTCTCTCTCTCTCCCCCTGTTACTATGTTCCTCTCTCTCTCTCTCTCTCACCTCTGTTACTCTGTTCCACTCTCTTTCTCTCTCACCTCTGTTACTCTGTTCCACTCTCTCTCTCTCTCTCTCTCTCTGTTACTCTGTTCCTCTAGGTCAGTAAAAGCAAAGGAAGTGATGTGGAGAGTCATGGCTCAGCAGCAGAAGGCAGGGAGGAATAGGAGTTAGAGATGATTGGAGGGATAAAAATGTGGAGCGAGGAGGAAAAGGAGGAAGGAGTGGAGGGTGAGGAGAGTGGCGGGTGAGGAGTGGAGGGTGAGGAGTGGAGGGTGAGGAGAGGAGAGTGGAGGGAGAGGAGAGGAAAGTAAAGAAGCGTATAGGAGAGTGGAGGGAGAGGAACATGGAGAAGGAAGAGGGAGAGCACACCAAAGAGGGGAGCCTACGTCTGCCCCAAGTTTCACCATTCATACTTGCACCACACAGCTTACTTTGTGCAATTTGTCTGTCTCATTTGTTGAATTGTTTCCGAAAAGTGCATGTACCTACATAGCTGCTCAAAGCGGTTGCGTGGCATATTGCTACCTATGTATGGTACCCTGAGGGCGACATCAGTAGATCAGTGTGGGGGACTCTGCAAATACCCCTTCCCAGAAACAGCAGGTGCCGGTCCCTGAAGGCATTCCGAATGCAGCTTGCGCCGTCACTTTGTGATAGCTACAGCGGCAGGAAACAGAGAGCCAAGAGTCTGGCACCAGGGGGTGTGGACCGGGTTGTTACACATCATTTGAAAACAGGCCACTCCCTGGTGAAGTTTGAAGGGCGCAAGAGAGGAGGTGTGGTGTGCATCCCGAGTGGATGCAGGGCAAAGAGTGGGAGAAACCTCCTTTGGGTGCTCTACTTGTTCTGTGTCACTTTGCAGGGTTGGGCCGTGCTTCCAGAAGCTCCATGACATGTTGTAGGCTCATTCCAAACACTAAAGTGACAGGGTGAAATATGAATTTGTCCTACAAATCTTATGGGGAAATGGTGTACTTTTTAAAATGTTGTTTTGTATCTCCTCTCTGTATCTGTCCGCATTCACTGAATTGTCGTCAAAGTAGGCTACAATTTCTACATTTTGTTTCAGGCCTGGTTTGTACTAATTCTTATTGAGAGAAGTTATCTACATTTTGAAAGTCTCTGAATAGATGTTTGCATTTTTAAATTGTTACAGAAGTGACATTTTTTGTCAATCAATAGTTTACTTTATGTGGGGTTTGAAATACTTTCTGAATATTGTCCTCTGGTCACTTTTAGGATCATTTTATATTATACTTGGTACATTTTGAGTGAGTAATTTTGTCAAATTTACTACAATTTAAATACTGTAGTTTTTTTTTAGTTGAGCGTTAATCATTTTTTGATAGTGAGTGTCTACACAATTGAAACAAAATTAGTGTTATTCCTATTGACATGAATGGGGTGTCATATTAAGAGGTTGTGCTCTTTAAAACTAAGTTAGCTTGTAATTGTCATTTGTTCTTTAGCCATGTCTGGTTGTATGAAATGTGTGAGAACATTTGCTTAATTTAGAAAATTCTCAGAAATCTACAACACCATTCTGGAATTCTATTGGGCTCTAAAGGGTTTTGATAATGTCTTTTTTTTGTTCCAAAAATATTCCTGAAGTCTAGTATATAATTAAGTCATTTGGTGAAGTTATAATGCTAGTAATAGCATAAACACATTGCAGAGCTTCAGGCCAAGCGCCCACCCTTTTCTCTCGCTCTCTCCCCACCTGTGAGATTTCAGTCGCATCTCGCGCCTGCACTTATCTGACCAATCAAACAACTATCTTATCCGTTCTGTTGCAAGATGCTCTATCAGTAGCTTGCATCGTTTCTACATTTAGAAGAAGCTAAATGAAAAAATAATGTTGATTTCACAGGTTAAAACATTTACCAAGTACATTTTTGGGGGGTTCGAACCGGTTCAGAACTTAATTTTCTGGTCTGAACACTGGAATGGAACAAAGAAAATATGGATTCTGTTCGAGAGGAACAATTGGAAAATAATTTAAGTTCCAATCCCTGCTATAAACCATTGCTTCTGACTCACGATTGTAATCCTCTTTCCCATCTCCTCTACTAACATGCTCGTGAGTGACATCAGAGTGATGACATCACACATTGACACAGACCAGCCCTTCAACTCTAAAACAGATCTGAGGTCCTATTTTATACAGTTTTATGAGGAAACTTAGAGACAAGGGGGTTAAGAGCATTGACTTATCACATAATAGATAGGTCAGATGAAATGGCAATATTTTGTTTGACTTTGTGTGGTCTTGAGTCTGCTGAAGACTTCAAGGATGATGAGCATTGCAGGTGAGAAAAGTGAGAGGGTGATCTGTCACTTCAAACACAAGCAACTCACCACTAGCTGTGTCTTTATTAACCCCCTAAACTCACCGCTAGCTGTGTCTTTATTAACCCCCTAAACTCACCACTAGCTGTGTCTTTATTAACCCCATAAACTCACCTCTAGCTGTGTCTTTATTAACCTCCTAAACTCACCTCTAGCTGTGTCTTTATTAACCCCCTAAACTCACCACTAGCTGTGTCTTTATTAACCCCATAAACTCACCTCTAGCTGTGTCTTTATTAACCCCCTAAACTCACCTCTAGCTGTGTCTTTATTAACCCCCTAAACTCACCTCTAGCTGTGTCTTTATTAACCCCCTAAACTCACTTCTAGCTGTGTCTTTATTAACCCCCTAAACTCACCACTAGCTGTGTCTTTATTAACCCCCTAAATTCACCACTAGCTGTGTCTTTATTAACCCCATAAACTCACCTCTAGCTCTGTCTTTATTAACCCCCTAAACTCACCTCTAGCTGTGTCTTTATTAACCCCCTAAACTCACCTCTAGCTGTGTCTTTATTAACCCCATAAACTCACCTCTAGCTGTGTCTTTATTAACCCCCTAAATTCACCACTAGCTGTGTCTTTATTAACCCCCTAAACTCACCACTAGCTGTGTCTTTATTAACCCCCTAAACTCACCACTAGCTGTGTCTTTATTAACCCCCTAAATTCACCACTAGCTGTGTCTTTATTAACCCCCTAAACTCACCACTAGCTGTGTCTTTATTAACCCCATAAACTCACCTCTAGCTGTGTCTTTATTAACCCCCTAAACTCACCTCTAGCTGTGTCTTTATTAACCCCCTAAACTCACCACTAGCTGTGTCTTTATTAACCCCCTAAACTCACCTCTAGCTGTGTCTTTATTAACCCCCTAAACTCCCCTCTAGCTGTGTCTTTATTAACCCCCTAAACTCACCACTAGCTGTGTCTTTATTAACCCCCTAAACTCACCTCTAGCTGTGTCTTTATTAACCCCATAAACTCACAACTAGCTGTGTCTTTATTAACCCCATAAACTCACCTGTAGCTGTGTCTTTATTAACCCCCTAAACTCACCTCTAGCTGTGTCTTTATTAACCCCCTAAACTCACCTCTAGCTGTGTCTTTATTAACCCCCTAAACTCACCACTAGCTGTGTCTTTATTAACCCCCTAAATTCACCACTAGCTGTGTCTTTGTTAACCCCCTAAACTCACCACTAGCTGTGTCTTTATTAATCCCATAAACTCACCCCTAGCTGTGTCTTTATTAACCCCCTAAACTCACCTCTAGCTGTGTCTTTATTAACCCCCTAAACTCACCACTAGCTGTGTCTTTATTAACCCCCTAAACTCACCTCTAGCTGTGTCTTTATTAACCCCCTAAACTCACCTCTAGCTGTGTCTTTATTAACACCCTAAACTCACCACTAGCGGTGTCTTTATTAACCCCCTAAACTCACCTCTAGCTGTGTCTTTATTAACCCCCTAAACTCACCACTAGCTGTGTCTTTATTAACCCCCTAAACTCACCTCTAGCTGTGTCTTTATTAACCCCCTAAACTCACCTCTAGCTGTGTCTTTATTAACCCCCTAGATTCACCACTAGCTGTGTCTTTATTAACACCCTAAACTCACCTCTAGCTGTGTCTTTATTAACCCCCTAAACTCACCACTAGCTGTGTCTTTATTAACCCCCTAAACTCACCTCTAGCTGAGTCTTTATTAACACCCTAGATTCACCACTATCTGTGTCTTTATTAACACCCTAAACTCACCACTAGCTGTGTCTTTATTAACCCCCTAAACTCACCTCTAGCTGTGTCTTTATTAACCCCCTAAACTCACCTCTAGCTGTGTCTTTATTAACCCCCTAAACTCACCTCTAGCTGTGTCTTTATTAACCCCCTAAACTCACCTCTAGCTGTGTCTTTATTAACCCCCTAAACTCACCTCTAGCTGTGTCTTTATTAACCCCCTAGATTCACCACTAGCTGTGTCTTTATTAACACCCTAAACTCACCTCTAGCTGTGTCTTTATTAACCCCCTAAACTCACCACTAGCTGTGTCTTTATTAACCCCCTAAACTCACCACTAGCTGTGTCTTTATTAACCCCCTAAACTCACCTCTAGCTGTGTCTTTATTAACACCCTAAACTCACCACTAGCTGTGTCTTTATTAACCCCCTAAACTCACCTCTAGCTGTGTCTTTATTAACCCCCTAAACTCACCTCTAGCTGTGTCTTTATTAACCCCCTAAACTCACCACTAGCTGTGTCTTTATTAACCCCCTAAACTCACCTCTAGCTGTGTCTTTATTAACCCCCTAAACTCACCTCTAGCTGTGTCTTTATTAACCCCCTAGATTCACCACTAGCTGTGTCTTTATTAACACCCTAAACTCACCTCTAGCTGTGTCTTTATTAACCCCCTAAACTCACCACTAGCTGTGTCTTTATTAACCCCCTAAACTCACCACTAGCTGTGTCTTTATTAACCCCCTAAACTCACCTCTAGCTGTGTCTTTATTAACACCCTAAACTCACCACTAGCGGTGTCTTTATTAACCCCCTAAACTCACCTCTAGCTGTGTCTTTATTAACCCCCTAAACTCCCCTCTAGCTGTGTCTTTATTAACCCCCTAAACTCACCACTAGCTGTGTCTTTATTAACACCCTAAACTCACCTCTAGCTGTGTCTTTATTAACCCCCTAAAGTCGGTTGACGGACCGGTGTTAAGTTAAATAACAAAACAATCCCCATAAAAATGAATCCGTTTAAGTTCGAGATGTCTGTCTTTTGCGTCTCGATCCACTGCATCCGCCTGTGTAGCACCTCCGGATCTGCAGTGAAAGGGGATAGAGCTAGAGCGGTGTTTGTCAGATCGGAGAAAATGGTGCTTCTCATGTAAACGTCTGTAGCGTCCGAACGGTTTGACATACATACTATTATGGAAAGGGGAGGTTTCACGAACATGATGGTGTTTTCTGTTTTTCTCTACGACTCCCACCAGTGTTACTGGACTCATTTGAAGGTAACCAGTACCATTATATAAAAACGAATAGAACTATGAAGGTTGTTTTGTGCTTACCCAAGAAAATATTGCATAATAATAGTGAAGACATCAAAACTGTGAAATAACACATATGGAATCTTGTAGTATCCAAAAAAGTGTTAAACAAATCAAAATATATTTTATATTTTAGATTCTTTAAAGTAGACACCCTTTGCCTTGATGACAGCTTTGTACACCCTTGGCATTCTCTCAACCACCTTCACCTGTAATGTTTTTCCAACAGTCTTGAAGGAGTTCCCACATATGCTGAGCACGCGTTGGCTGCTTTTCCTTCACTCTGCGGTCCAACTCATCCCAAACCATCGCAATTGGGTTGAGGTCGGGTGATTGTGGAGGCCAGGTCACCTGATGCAGCACTCCATCACTCTCCTTCTTGGTCAAATAGCCCTTACTGTACACAGCCTGGAGATGTGTTGGGTCATTGTCCTGTTGTAAAACCAATCATAGTCCCACTAAGCGCAAACCAGATGGGATGGCGTATCAATGCAGAATGATGCAGTAGCCACGCTGGTTAAGTGTGCCTTGAATTCTAAATAAATCACAGACAGTTTCACCAGCAATGCACCCCCACCTCCTCCATGCTTCACGGTGGGAACCACACATGCGGAGATCATCCGTTCACCTACTCGGCGTCTCACAAAGACATGGCGGTTGGAACCAAAAATCTTACATTTAGGCTCATCAGCCCAAAGGACAGATTTCCACCAGTCTAATGTCCATTGCTCGTGTTTCTTGGCCCAAGCAAGTCTCTTCTTCTGAAATGTTTGGTGGGATGGAGTTTTGGGGGATGCTGACATTTATAATTGTTTTGAGATTGTCATGCTATGTATCATTTAGCTATTTGATTTAGAATTTTAGGACCCCTTTAGGTATAAAAAAAATCTAATATTGGTTTTAGCCTTTAATACTAAAGCACATAGAAACAAATTGAATAACACATTAATAAACGGAGAAAACGTCAGTCAAAAAATGAGAAATAAGAAATATATCGGAAGTGTCTCTCCTAAATCTAAGATATTCAGGAAATACATACAGTATATATGGTACAAGTCAAAAGTTTGTACACACCTACTCATTCAAGGTTTTTTCTTTTTGCACTATTCTCTATATTGTAGAATATTAGTGAAGACATCAAAACTATGAATTATGGAATCATGTAATAACCAAAAAAGTGTTAAACAAATCAAAATATATTTTATATTTGAGATTCTTCAAAGTAGCCACGTTTTTCCTTGATGACAACTCTTAGCATCTCAACCATGAGGTAGTCACCTGGAATGCATTTCAATTAACAGGTGTGCCTTGTTAAAAGTTAATTTGTGGAATTTGTTTAATTCTTAATGCATTTGAGCCAATCCGTTGTGTAGTGACAAGGTAGGGGTGGTATACAGAAGATAGCCCTATAAAATACCATATTATGGCAAGAACAGCTTAAATAAGCAAAGAGAAACTACAGTCCATCATATTTTTAAGACATGAAGGTCAGTCAATCCGGAAAATTTCAAGAACTTTGAAAGTTTCTTCAAGTGCAGTCGCAAAAACCATCAAGCGTTATGATGAAACTGGCTCTCATGAGGACCGCCAAAGAAAAGGAAGACCCATAATTACCTCTGCTGCAGAGGATAGGTTCATTAGAGTTAACTTCACCTCAGATTACAGCCCAAATAAATGCTTGACAGAGTTCAAGTAACAGACATCTCAACATCAACTGTTCAGAGGAGACCACGTGAATCAGGCCTTCATGGTCAAATTGCTACAAAGAAACCACTACTAAAGGACACCAATAAGAAGAAGCCATTTCTGTATGGACCTCGCTTTGTGCATGGGGCATTGTTATGCTGAAACAGGAAAGCGCATTCCCCAAACTGTTTCCACAAAGTTGGAAGCACAGAATCATCTAGAATGTCATTGTATGCTGTAGTGTTAAGATTTCCCTTCACTGGAACTAAGGGGAAAAGCCCGAACCATGAAAAACAGCCCCGGACCATTATTCCTCCACCAAACATTACAGTTGGCACTATGCATTGGGGCAGGTAGCGTTCTCCTGACATCCGCCAAACTCCGATTTTTCCGTTGGATTGCCAGATGGTGAAGCGTGATTCATCACTCCAGCGAACGCGTTTCCACTGCTCCAGAGTACAATGGAGGCGAGATGTATACCATTCTAGCCAACGCTTGGCATTGCGCATGGTGAGCTCAGGCTTTTTTGTGACTGCTCGGCAATGAAAACCCATTTCATGAAGCTCCCGACTGTAACGTCCTGACCAGAGTTCTTTTGCTTGTTTAGTGTTGGTCAGGACTTGAGCTGGGTGGGAATTCTATGTTGTGTGCCTAGTTCGTCTGTTTCTGTGTTCAGCCTAATATGGTTCTCAATCAGAGACAGCTGTCAATCGTTGTCCCTGATTGAGAATCATATATAGGTGGCTTGTTTTGTGTTGGGGATTGTGGGTGGTTGGTTCCTGTCTTTGTGTTTTGTCTGCACCAGCTAGGACTGTGACAGTTAGTTTGTTTTGTCATTTTGTATAGTGTCTTGTTTTGTGTTAATTAAATCATGGAAAATTACCACGCTGCACATTGGTCCTCAGATCCTTCTCGCCTCTCCTCGTCTGAGGAGGAGGACGACTTAGACTGCCGTTACACCGACGAGCAGTTCTTGCGCTGACGTTGCTTCCAGAGGCAGTGGGTTGAGCCGTTGATGCTCCTAGAAGTTTCCACTTCACAATAACAGCACTTACAGTTGACCGGAGCAGCTCTAGCAGGGTATAAATTTGACAAACTGACTTGTTGGAAAGGTGGCATCCTATGACGGTGTCACGTTAAATGTCACTGAGCTCTTCAGTAAGGCCATTCTATTGCCAATATTTTCTATGGAGACTGCATCGCTGTGTGCTCGATTGTATACTGGAATAGCCCAATGCACAAATTTGAAGAGGTGTCCTCAAACTTTTGTAAATATTGTGTATATATAAAACACAGGAAAATCATGTTTTTGACCGCACTGGGCAAGATGTGTGTGTTGATTATGCCCCCCCTCTGATTCAGAGGTGTTGGGTTAAATGCGGAACACACATTTAAGTTGAAGGCATTCAGATGTACAACTGTGGGTATCCCCCTTTCCCCTACACCTCAAAATGCTCTACCCCCCTATCAAAGCCTATCCTGCTTTATTGTTTAATATCACTGCAGGTTTCTCAAATACATCACTGATTCAGATGACACTGCTAGCATTTCCATTATACACCTCTGATCAATAACCTCTTTGTCAAATGGGTGGAAGATTATGCAGGAGTCATCGTTATAGCCCATGACTAAGACGTGATGGGGTTTTTCTTCCCAGCACGGCAAGACAAAGTGACGCTGAGTCCAATTCCAAGTCAACCTCAAGCCCACAGCCCCTAGGCGCTAGTGTAGATCGTAACGGTTTTGAAAGGTGTGAGCATTACAGAGGGCAAGCTGGAGCTGTAACCATCCCTACCAACTATCACATCTACATGAAGTGCCCAGGGGCTGGCGGTTGGTTTGGGATTGGGGCAACGGAGATGACAGGCTGATAGAGAAAGAGCTCCACTGTCTGGTGAGGAGTGTAACTGCAGCTGTGCTCCGTAACAAAGGCGCTCTGAAATAAACTCCAAGCGCTCAATAATACAGTCAGTTCCATTTATATTACGAGTCTATTGTCCGAGGCTTCACAACCCCTAAAACAGCAAGCCTAGGGGAAGGTGGTAATGGAGAACCACTTATGCATTGATTCACAGCATAGAACAACGCTGTCACTTTGTATTTAAGAGGAAAACACTCTCTGCAGTATTTGGTGCAACTGCACCTTTGTCAGTGGAAAAGGTGCAACGTGTTCCTGTCGCCTTACAGGACTACTTCCAGGAAGCTGTCAGCAGGAACTCAGCGATTCGGGGGAGCGGTTCTCCACTCAACCCCGGCGAGTCTGCACTGTAATCACACAGACACTCCCCCTCCCCAGCCCCCAAACACACACACACACACACAGATACGTGCGCACGTGCACCATTCAATCACACCTGCTCTCTAACCCCATCCTGTGTAGTCAGGCAGGGCTCTCAAATATCACTGACTATACAGGAGGGAGACCTTTACAGGTACAAAGCACTGGTTTGATAAGGAACAGCTTACATAGACTTTCCATGCTTTTCTGTCCTCCCACAAAAGACACACAAAGACACACTCTAACCCCCTGTGTTTGAGGTGTCCCTTCCTTTGACCTGCCAGCTGAGTGAGAGGTGAAGAAGTGGAACGTGGATGTGACAGTGAAGAGGTTGCACTGCAAATACACGAAAAAGGCCAGAATAACAGAGAAGGAAAGAGGGAGAATGAGAGAGATAGTGCTACTGACAGCTTCATAAATTGATTGAACCAACAATGGCTAAACTCTCTGGGCTCTTTTTTTGGCCGGCGCTAAGGCGGCGCAAGTGTCAAACGCACGTTAGTTGGCGATTTTGGTGTGTAAAAACTGCCTCTGTGGCATTTTCAATCCTTTGCACCAGGTTCAGCAATTTGCCTGTCTAACATTAGCTCACTTGCGCTGAGGTGGGATGGCAATACTTGAACAGCAAAAGTGACAACTTTATGCAGGGCAAATGGTAAGATTTAAAACAAACGAAAAGCAGTAACACAGTTAGTGTCCAGCCGTGACGCACAGGGCTTTTTTATTTAGAAACATAAAAAATGAATGTTTTTGTCCATTTCGTCATCAAGCATACCTTCCCCTCCCATCAATGAAGGCAGTTTTTTTGTCCTGCCCATTGTCTTCATTACAAGTAGCCAAGCCTATCAATAAAGGCTTTGGCTCACGAGACTGCTTTGAAAAACATCTTAAAGAAGCAGTCCAGGATAATAAGCACTTTGATTCTTTACACATCATACAACAGAGGGTTTGGAATTCCCATTGTTAGAGCCTCTCCTGCCCATGATACAGTGCCTTCGGAAACTATTCAGACCCCTTGACTTCTTTCTAATATTGTTACGTTACAGCCTTATTCTAAAATTGATCAAATGAATCTACACACAATAGTCCAAAATGACAAAGCGAAAACAGTTTTATTTTTATTTTAGCTAATTTATTAAAATAAAAAACAGAAATACCCTATTTACATAAGTATTCAGACCTCCGAGCTCCGGGACAGATTTGTGTCGAGGCACAGATCTGGGGAAGGGTACCAAAAAATGGATGCACCACTGAAGGTCCCCAAGAACACAGTGGCCTCCATCATTCTTAAATGGAAGAAGTTTGGTACTAGCAAGTCTCATCCTAGAGATGCCGCCCGGCAAAACTGAGCAATCGGGGGAGAAGGGCCTTGGTCAGGGAGGTGACCAAGAACCCGATGGTCACTCTCCAATTCCTCTGTGGAGATGGGAGAACCTTCCAGCAGGACAACCATCTCTGCAGCACTCCACCAATCAGGCCTTTATGTTACAGTGGCCAGACAGAAGCCACAAAAGGCACCTAAACGACTCAGACCATGAGAAACAAGATTCTCTTGTCTGATGAAACCAAGATTTAACTTTTTGGTCTGAATACCAAGTGTCACGTCTGGAAGAAACCTGGCACCCTCCCTACTGTGAAGCATGGTGGTGGCAGCATCATGCTGTGGGGATGTTTTTCAGCGGCAGGGACTGGAAGACTAGTCAAGATCGAGGGAAAAATGAACAGAGCAAAGTACAGAGAGATCCTTGATGAAAACTTGCTTCAGAGCGTTCAGGACCTCAGACTAGGGAGAAGGTTCTACTTCCAACAGGACAATGACCCTAAGCACACAGCCAAGACAATGCAGTAGTGGTTTCGGGACAAGTCTCTGAACGTCCTTGAGTGGCCCGGCCAGAGTCTCTCCAATCTAACATCTCTGGAAAGACCTGAAAATAGCTGTGCAGAGACGCTCCCCATCCAACCTGACAGAGCTTGAGAGGATCTGCAAAAAAAAAAAATGGGGGAAACTCCCCAAATACAGGTGTGCCAAGCTTGTAGCGTCATACCCAAGAAAACTCGAAGTTGTAATCGCTGCCAACGGTGCTTCAACAAAAATTGCAAAAAAACTGTTTTTGCTTTGTCATTATGGGGTATTGTGTGTAGAATGATGAGGGAAAAACAATATACAAGCTGTAAGGTCACCAAATGTGGAAAAAGTCAAGGGGTCTGACTACTTTCCCAAATGCACTGTATATGAGACAACATACACATGGCCACGTTCATAGTTGCTCGTTCAAGTGGCATCATTTATATCGTTACCTACCAACCCACTACCACTACTACTTTCACAACTACTAGTCTTAGCGCCTGTAACTCGTCATGGATGATTTCAAAGTTACTTTTGATTTGTTTTATCCACTCAAGTTTGAAGAATGGTCAAACAAGAAGAGGAGGATATGAAAGAAATGAAACAAGAAGAAGAGCAAGTGGACCAGCAACCTAAGCCTAGCGTAGAAATCAGTAGCGCTGCTATAGACGACATAAACAAGGAGAGAAATGAAAACACTACATCAAGACAAACCAACTGGGCAGTGAAGTGCTTTGTGGAATGGCTGTCAGAAAAGGGGATAAACATCAATCTGTCAACTGTTTTGAAAAACAGGTAATATTCTCCGGAATTTCTATGCCACAGACTGCTAAAGGAGACCGATATGAAATCAGCAGCTTCTCTGGACTGTGTTCAGGCCTAAACCGCCACTTAAATGGGCATCCACTGAGCCGTTCTTGTTGCCTGATGAGAGATACTGAGTTTCGGAACGCAAACAATGTCTTTGCTGGTACCATAAAACAGCCAAGAAGGGAGGGCAGGGACAGAACCAACCACCTCCCAGCTATAACACAGTAGAACCTAAAAATCCTCCGCAGTCCAATGTCTTAAGAGCCGCCACCCCTAACTGATTACTGAATAAGGTGTTGTTTGATTTGCAGTTGCACTTTGGCCAAAGAGGCAACAAAGGAAATCGCAAACTGAAGCCAGACTCATTCGTAATAAAAGAGTACAAAAATTGATCGGGATACGCAACACTGAGTTTCAATGAAGAAACCAAGAATCACAAAAATCCAATGGAAAGGGACCTAGGGAACGAGCTCTGCCCCGTGGCATCGCTCCAAAAATATCTCTAATTTACCCAAACATGCCCCAGCCTTTAATATACACCCCAGACAAAAGCTCTCCGATGATTACAACTTGTGGTATACCATGGAGCCAATGGGACTCAACACCCTTTTATCAATGCTGCCTCGTCTGTGCAAGGTATAACATTTTGTTGAAATAGCTAGGCTGCTATACAGTATAATAATAGAATAAGCATTAATATAATCATTGTGATATTGCCATTATTAATTGCTCTCTCTCTAGGAGGCTGGCACATCATGTTAAGTATACCGACCACTGCATCAGGACGACTACCATTCAGCAGCTCTTCGATGCAGGTTTGGAGGCCAGAGAGATGAGTGTGAGCGAGCACAGGGTTGTTATTCCCGAGAAATGGTACCCATTAGACAGGCACTAATTGCACACTGAATGGAAATATGTAATTCAATGTGTATCATAAAGAAATAGCTGTCGATGCTGTAACCCTCCGAGAAAATGTGTCATTGTGGTTTCTATTATGATCTGCAGTGTCTTTGCTACAATGTTTCAGCGCTTGGGTAGTTTTGCTTTACATGGCCTTCAATACGAATAGAACTAACGACCAGAGAACGCCTAAAATGTTACTTGACATCCAGTGTTAGTGAATGTAGCATCACGTTGTGTTGAAAAAATGGATGGTTTGGGAAATAATCTACATTTTTTATGCTGGTAACCTGTTGTATAAAAGCAATAATACACTTGAGTCCATGTGTTATGACATTTTTGCTTATATATATATATATATATATATATATATATATATATATATATATATATATATATATATATATATATATATACACATTCACTGAACTAAAACATAAAAGCAACATGCAGCAGCTTCTATAACGACACAAGGCGAGACCCAGATGCAGACACAGGAGCCAGATGGTTCGAGTCTCTGATACTTATTGAACAACGAGAGGCAGGCAAGAGGCAGGTCGAGGACAGGCAAGAGTTCATAACAAGGTCAGAGTCCAAACGGTACAGGGCGGCAGGAAGGCTCAAAGTCAGGGGCAGGCAAAAGGTCAGAACCGGGAGGACTAGAAAAGAGAGACTGGGAAAAATAGGAGCTTGGAAAAACGCTTGTTGACTTGGCAGCGGAGCATCTGGCTTCACATTCTTAGACCCTTGGCGGTAGGAGATGGTGAAGTTGAACCTAGAGTTAAGGCGCATGGCTGTGCAGAGATATTCCAAATTCTTATGGTCGTCGAAACCAAAAATGGATGTTCCACTCCTTCCAGCCAGTGCCTCCACTCCTCCAGCGCCATCTTGACTGCCAGAAGTTCCCTGTTACTTATGTCGTAGTTTCTCTCAGCGAGGTTCAGACGATGGGACAGGAAGGCACAGGGATGGAGATTTTGGTCCTGGGCAGATCGCTGGCACAGGATGGACCCCACTCCAATGTCAGAAGCATCGACCTCCACCACAAACTGACGGGACGGGTCCGGATGGAGGAGGATAGGGGCCGTAGTGAACTGATGCTTCAGATCCACAAAAGCCCTGTTAAATTTCTTATGGCTAGGGGTTCCACTACATTCCGCTGAAAAGGCAGCGAGCGAAATTCTAAAATATTTTTTTGAAATATGTAACTTTCATAAGTGCAATACACCAAATGAAAGCTTAACTTCTTGTTAATCTACAGACCATGTCCGATTTCAAAAAGACTTTACAGCGAAAGCACACCATATGATTATGTTAGGTCATTATGTTAGGTCAACACTCACAGCCATTTAAAAGCCAAAGAGAGGAGTCACAAAAAGCAGAAAGAGGGATAAAATGATTCACTAACCTTTGATGATCTTCATCAGACAACACTCATAGGACTTCATGTTACACAATACATGTATGTTTTGTTCGATAAAGTTCATATTTATTTCCAAAAATCTCAGTTAACATTGGCGCTTTATGGTCAGTAATGTTGTGCCTCGAAAACATCCGGCGAATGTTCAGAGAGCCACATCAATTTACAGAAATGCTCATAATAAACTTTGATAAAAGATACAAGTATTATGCACAGAATTATAGATATACTTCTCCTTAATACAACCGCTGTGTCAGATTTCAAAAAAGCTTTACGGAAAAAGCAAACCATGGAATAATCTGAGTACGGCGCTCAGACAAAAACAAGCAATGCAGATACCCGCCATATTGTGGAGTCAACAGAAGTCAGAAATAGCATTATAAATATTCACTTACCTTTGATGATCTTCATCAGAATGCACTCCCAGGAATCCCAGTTCCACAATAAATGTTTGATTTGTTCGATAAAGTCCATCATTCATGTCCAAATACCTTATTTTGATAGCGCATTCAGTTCACAATCCAAACTCACGCAAGTCCAGGCGAAAGTTCAGACGAAAAGTTCAAAAGGTTATATTACAGTTCGTAGAAACATGTCAAACGATGTATAGAATCAATCTTTAGGATGTTTTTAACATAAATCTTCAATAATGTTCCAACCGGAGAATTCCTTTGTCTTCAGAATTGCAATGGAACGCAGGTCGCTCTCACGTGAGCGCTCATGACCAGCTCATGCCACTCTGCCAGACCCCTGACTCAATCAGCTCTCCTTCACACCTCCTTCACAGTAGAACCATCAAACAAGGTTCTAAAGACTGTTGACATCTAGTGGAAGCCTTAGGAAGTGCAATATGACCCCATAGACACTGTATATTTGATAGGCAATGAGTTGAAAAACTACAAACCTCAGATTTCCCACCTCAGCCTTGCTGAATACCTCCAGGAGATCAGGGTACTCTGCAGGAACAATAGAGAAATCCAAGGCTCTACTTAATCCCCGCGGAGGACGTCTCGGGGGCGGCTGCCCCACTTCAAGGCATTTGGATTGACAGAACGGGCTCCAACTCAGGTTTGAACCCGTGGTCCAGTCAATAACGGGATTGTGCTTTTGGAGCCAAGAAAATCCCAATACAACAGGGACGTGAGGGGATTCAATCAAGAGAAGCTGTATAGAATCACTGTGGTTGCCAGATACCCGTAGATTAATGGGTACTGTGCGTGACTCTTCCAATGGAGTGGCCATCCAGCGCCCTTGCGTCCATGGGAATGGAGAGGAGTTGAGTGGGGATACCTAGTTCTGATACCAGGGTAGCGTCCATGAAACTCTCATCTGCCCCAGTCAATGAGCACCCGGAGAGACTTAGACTGGTCTCCCCACAGCAGGATCACAAAAACATTTGTAAGGGTAATGGGAATTAGAGAATTCCAAGTCTGGCTCACCAGTGTACTCATACCTACTAATGAGTCAGGTCTCTTTACTGGGCTGGTGGCTACGTAATGCCACAATACAGACAACAGTTGGAGCTCAGCCAACATGAACATTCCCTAGGCGATAATCTAGCTCTGCCCAGTTGCATAGGCTCCAGTGTGTCCGACTCACCCATTGCCGATGATTCCCGAGAGAACTCGGGTGGCTTCGGGTTTTCTCGGAAATGCAGACTTTGGGAACTTCAGGGTTCCTTCGGAAGGTGAGCAAGCAGCAGCGGATGAACGAGTGTAACCGAGACCCGACCTCCTCTCACTCCTGCGTCCCCGTAGACGCCATCAATCCTAACGGTAAGGGTGATGAGGGAATCGAGGTCCAACGGTGGCTCCCGAGCTGCTAGCTCATCTTTTATCTCCTCTGATAGTCCGTGAAGGAAGGTATCGAACAGGGCCTCTGGATTCCAGCCAATGTGTGAACATCTGCCACACTACGGGAGTTCTGATGTAATTTTGGTGGTTTTCGGGCCGCCTCGCTCCCGGGCACCGGAGAATCGAACACCTTCCTCACCTCCACGATGAAATCTTCCAGATTACAATAAACGGCGGATTGTTGCTCCCAAACAGCCGTAGCCCAGGAGAGCAGTAATAATATATGCTATCTTTGACCAATCCGAAGGGAACGAAGATGGCTGTAGCTCAAAAATAAGGGAGCACTTGGAAAGAAATGCCCGGCAGGTTCCAGGATCCCCAGCATACACTCCGGAGGAGGTAAGTGGGGTTTTCGGGGACACGGGATAGACTGAACAAACTCACCACTGGTAGGGGGTTACTGAGCGACTGGGAGGTCTCAGATGTGACATGCTGCCTTTGAGACAATTCACGGGAACTGCTCCATTAACGTCTTGAACCCCTGGTCGTGGCGTACAGCCAGAGATTGGAACCCTTCGATAAGGTTCTGAAGTAGCTCCTCGCATCTTTTAATGGTGGCTCCCTGCAGGGAGACAGCGTGACGGAGCTAGTACGAGTCTGATGGGTCGGCCATGGCCAGTTTGTACTATAACGACACAAGGCGAGACCCAGATGCAGACACAGGAGGGAGATGGTTAGAGTCTCTGATACTTATTTATCAGCGAGGGGCAGGCAAGAGGCAGGTCGAGGACAGGCAAGAGTTCATAACAAGGTCAGGGAGGCAGGCCGGCTCGAGTTCAGGGGCAGGCAGAATGATCAGGCAGTCGGGCTCAGTGTCAGGGCAGGATAAAGGTCAGAACCGGGAGGACTAGAAAAGAGAGACTAGGAAAAAACAGGAGCTTGGAAAAACGCTGGCTGACTTGGAAAGACCAGATGAACTGGTGAACAGACAAACAGAGAACACAGGTATAAATACACTGAGGGTAATAGGGAAGATGGGTGACACCTGGAGGGGGGTGGATACAATAACAAAGAAAGGTGAAACAGATCAGGGTGTGACAAATTTAAAAGATTTTACTGACTTGCAGATCATATAAGGAAATCAATTATTTGAAACAAATTCATTAGGCCCTAATCTATGGATTTCACATGACTGGGAATGCAAGTATGCATCGGTTGGTCACAGACACCTTAAAAAAAAGTCAGTATCTGGTGTGATCACCATTTGTCTCATGCAGCCCGACATATATCCTTTGCATAGAGTAGATTGTGACCTGTGGGATGTTGTCCCACTCCTTTTCAATGGTTGTGCGAAGTTGATGGATATTGGCGGGAACTGGAACACGCTGTCGTACACGTCGATCCAGAGCATCCCAAACATACTCAATCGATGACATGTCTGGTGATTATGCAGGCCATGGAAAAACTGGGACATTTTCAGCTTTCAGGAATTGTATACAGATCCTTGCGACATCAAATCACATTTATTTGTCACATACACATGGTTAGCAGATGTTAATGCAAGTGTAGCGAAATGCTGGTGCTTCTAGTTCCGACCATGCGGTAATATCTAACAAGTAATATAACCTAACAACTTCACAACAACTACCTTATACACACAAGTGTAAAGGAATGAATATGAATATGTACATAAAAATATATAAATGAGTGATGGCCGAACGGCATAGGCAAGATGCAGTAGATGGTATAGAGTACAGTATATACATATGAGATGAGTAATGTAGGGTATGAGAACATTATATAAAGTGGCATTGTTTAAAGTGGCTATTGATACATTTAATTACATCAAGATGGCAAGATGCAGTAGATGGTATAGCGTACAGTATATACATATGAGATGAGTAATGTAGGGTATGTAAACATTATACAAAGTGGCTAGTGATAAATTGATTATATACATTTTTCCATTATTAAAGTGGCTGGAGTTGAGTCAGTATGTTGGCAGCAGCCACTCAATGTTGGTGGTGGCTGTTTAACAGTCTGGTGGCCTTGAGATAGAAGCTCTTTTTCAGTCTCTCAGTCCCCGCTTTGATGCACCTGTACTGACCTCGCCTTCTGGATGATAGCGGGGTGAACAGGCAGTGGCTCAGGTGGTTGTTGTCCTTGATGATCTTTTTGGCCTTCCTGTGACATCGGGTGGTGTAGGTGTCCTGGAGGGCAGGTAGTTTGCACCCGGTGATGTGTTGTGCAGACCTCACTACCCTCTGGAGAGCCTTACGGTTATGGGCGGAGCAGCTGCTGTACCAGGCGGTGATAGAGCCCAACAGGATGCTCTCGATTGTGCATCTGTAAAAGTTTGTGAGTGCTTTTGGTGACAAGCAGAATTTATTCAGCCTCCTGAGGTTGAAGAGGCGCTGCTGCGCCTTCTTCACAACGCTGTCTGTGTGGGTGGACCATTTCAGTTTGTCTGTGATGTGTACGCCGAGGAACTTAAAACTCTCCACCCTCTCCACTACTGTCCCGTCAATGTAGATAGGGGGCTGCTCCCTCTGCTGTTTCCTGAAGTCCACAATCATCTCCTTTGTTTTGTTGACATTGAGTGTGAGGTGATTTTCCTGACACCACACTCCGAGGGCCCTCACCTCCTCCCTGTAGGCCGTCTCGTCATTGTTGGTAATCAAGCCTACCACTGTAGTGTCGTCTGCAAACTTGATGATTGAGTTGGAGGCGTGCATGGCCAAGCAGTCGTGGGTGAACAGGGAGTACAGGAGAGGGCTGATAACGCACCCTTGTGGGGACCCAGTGTTGAGGATCAGCGGGGTGGAGATGTTGTTACCTACCCTCACCACCTGGGGGCGGCCCGTCAGGAAGTCCAGGACCCAGTTGCACAGGGCGGGGTCTCGATCTTAATGGTGAGTTTGGAGGGTACTATGGTGTTCAATGCTGAGCTGTAATCGATGAACAGTATTCTCACATAGGTATTCCTCTTGTCCAGATGAGTTAGGGCAGTGTGCAGTGTGATGGCGATTACGTCGTCTGTGGACCTATTGGGGCGGTAAGCAAATTGGAGTGGGTCTAGGGTGTCAGGTAGGGTGGAGATGATATGGGGACGTACATTATCATGCTGAAACGTGAGGTGATGGCAGTAGGTGAATGGCACGACAATGGGCCTCAGGATCTCGTAACGGTATCGCTGTGCGTTCAAATTTGATAAAGAGAGATCCTTGATGAAACGATAAAATGCAATTAATCGATAAAATGCAATTGTGTTCATTGTCCGTAGTTCATGCCTGCCCATACCAATAACCCCACCGCCACCATTGGGCACTCTGTTCACAACGTTGACATCAGCAAAATGCTCGCCCACGCAACGCCATACATGTGATCTGCGGTTGTGAGGCCGGTTGGTCATATTGCCAAATTCTCTAAAACAATGTTGGAGGCGGCTTATGGTATAGAAATTAACATTCAACAGCTCTGGTGGACATTCCTGCAGACAGCATGCCATTTGCATGCTCCCTCAAAACTTGAGACATCTTTTGCATTGGCACATTTTATAGTGGCCTTTTATTGTCCGCACAAGGTTCACCTGTGTAATTATGATGCTATTTAATCTTGATATGCCACACCTGTCAGGTGGATAGATTATCTTGGCAAAGGAGAAAGTATTACTAACAGGGATGTAAACAAATTTGTGCAGAAAATGAGAGAAATACGTTTTTTGTGCTGATGGAAATTCTCTGGGATCTTTTAATTCAGCTCATGAAATATGGGAGCAACACTTTACATGTTGCGGTTATATTTTTGTTCAGTTTAGTATCAATCCACAATGGATTTATGGGAATATTCTCCCCCCCAGCTGAATTGGAGTTAATGACAACGGAAATTGTCAATAACCGACAGAACTTGAGCCAACCACACGCGGTATTAAGACATGGAACATGTTGATTGGCCAGTGAGTGCCCAAGCCCTCGTTACGCCTACAACTTATTTATTCATCAAAACCCAGCCCTTCCGCACCACCGCCAGCTATTGTGCCCCTAATTCCCGCTGTTAAAATAGCAACAACATTTCAGACACACCCCTAGACCCATAGCACTACCACCAGCTCTAAGATTTACCATTGGTTAGGTTTGTTAAAATAGAGCCCTCTATGTCTATCACTGAGAGTGACTGAGGACACACCAGGATGAAAGAGTAGCATAAATGAATAAATGCTAATGCTAACAACATTCATTTAGCACTATAGGTGTGTAATATAAACATTCACGACAACATCTATCTGCATTTACAACCCACTATATCCCCGTGGTGTACGGACAATGGAGTGGCAGTGGCATCACTCTGAGTTGAAAAGGCTGGAAACAGCCCTAGCCTGTTGATGCCAGTATGGGCTGGCTGTTGCCAAGTTGAGGACATAGAACTGTGGTGTGAATGCCTGAAGGCATGGCACTGCATGATGGGACAGGCTGGGGACAGATGTGTGTGTCGGTCATTACTGTAATCGTTCCATTTACTCTGTTCACTCAGTGAGGGACGGCTGGTCAGCACCATCTGGACACACACACACACACACAAATATGCACAGCAGACACAAACACACACACACACATACACACACCACACACACACACACACAGGCATGCAAAAAAAAGTTACACACACACCATTTCCAAACCAGCTCTCTGCGGATAGGGGTGTCCAACTGGCTAGCCTCACCATGGCAACTTAGCCAGCAACAGGAGGAAAGCCTGCTTGGTGCGTGTGTCTGCCTGGGTGTGTGACCATCATTCTCCCTGTCTCCCTCCCTCAGTTCCTCCCGTAGTCCCGCTCTCTCTGTCTCTCTCCCTGTCACCATTTCTCTCTCTTTCCATCCTTCTCTGAGTACCTCTTTCTCTCTAGAGTATATCCCCAGCGTAGGTTTTCCCTGGAATGCCAAGGAGCGCTGATAGAAAATGGCCCTGGAGTGGACAGAGTGAATGGAAGTTCAAGGGAGCCATAGAGCAAGTGTGTGAGAGATAGAGATCATAGAGACAGAGAAGGTGAAGGAGAGAGATAGAGAGAAAATCCAAAAATGAATCTGCATATACATTTCTCCTAACTCTAATGGAGGAGAGGAGTGGTAGAGTGAAGAGGAGAGGAAGAATGTTAGAGAGGCCAGGGGCTCAGGGCTGAAGAGGAGCAGTCCACACGCGAGGTGCCACGTAGCCATGGCAACTGCGAAGAGAGAGCGTGGAGAGGGGTAGAGAGAAGAGGAGAGAGGAGAGAAAGGTGGCAGGCTAAGACTAACATCCGCTACTCTGCTCTGCTACTTACAGAGAGCAGCTAACCCACACATTGTTGGTTTTGGTCTCGGAGTCAACATCAGCCTTGCTGGCCCGGTTTAGAAGGGCTATTGTGATGCTGTAGTGTGTGTGTGTAGTGGTGGTACCTTAAGCAGCCAGGTCACCCGTGACACAAGTCAGTATTCAACGTCCATCCACGTCTGAAGACGTCGGGAGATGACGTGGAAACCGGCCACTAGGGGCAACGGTGGGCGTTGTCACATTAGGTGGTTTGGGTTTTGCTAGGGCATTGTGGACATGGATGGCGGATGTGCGTAAGCATCTGCCCCTGATCCCAAAGGTTTGAAGTTGAAATCCAGCGATAGAAAGTTATTTGTTTCAAGCCTATCCGAAACCTTATCCCTAACCTTAAAAATGTGGAGTTAATGCCTTAACGTAACCTTCAACACTTCAACATTTGACGTTTGCAACAACTTCTACATTTTACATTTGAGAAACATGGATGGGCACCTTATTCTGACGTGAAACTGTGAGAGTTAGTTGTCCCTAAGATAATGACGAAGATGACGATGATGACCAAGGACGACTACGATGATCTTGAAGTTAGGCGGCAGGTAGCCTAGCGGTTAGAGAGTTGTTGCTGGTTCGAATATCTGAGCAGACGAGGTAAAAAAATCTATCGATGTCCACTTGAGCAATGCGCTTAACACTAATTTGCTCCAGGGGTGCAGAACTACTATGGCTGACCCTGTAAAACAACAGATTTCACTGCACCTGTCTGGTGTATGTGACAATAGAAACATATTTTTTGATGAATCACGAGGCACGTGTTGAGTACGGGGCTAGCAGATCCTCTATTGACACCACTGGTGATAACTGTTGAGAGAAGCAAAATGTGAGAGAAAAACGTTGGTTAACGTTATTAATTACAGCCACAGCATATCTAGTCCTTCATTCTTATCCTCTTTTGTTTTCCTCTGCTCCCTCTCTCGCCATCTCTCTGGACCCTGTCTCATCTGTATGCTGAGAGATAGCTAGCTATCTTTTTTCTCCCCCCTTCACCGTCCTCCCTCTATCCCCTTCTCCAACTCCTCTCTCTCTCTCTCTCTCTCTCTCTTTCTCTCTCTCTACAGTAGTCCCAGTGGAGACGCTGTGACATTGGGTGTGAGGTCAGAGGGATGGGCAGCAGTGGTCTGTCTCTCAGCACTGTGAAATGGCTTTAGCTACAGTACAGCTCAGGGGACAGAGACTGGGCTACAATGCAGGCAGACAGAGAGACGCAGAGAATTTAAATTGAACACACAAAAATATTTTGGGTTAGTACATTGAATATGATGATGTTGTCATTGGTAAAACACAGAGCAGAGAGAAAGGCACAGTTCTGATGTCATAAAAAGTATAAATTAATATATGTTTTATTGATTTATAAAATATGGCCGATAGTGTTTGTCCTTACCTGAACTTCTGTGAGTTGAGAGACTATAAACGGATGCAATAGAAGCTTGAACTATAAGGCCACATGTCCATTCAATGGTGCACCCAGTAAATGTTGTCCTTAACCGCAATTTCACATTTTATCCAGAAATATATGGACATGAACCTGGATAAACACTGTGTTTCTGTGGAGACCCAGAGGTTCAAAACGTTGCATTGCTTTAGTACTAATGAGCTACATTTATCAAATAAATTCTGACTCAAATGCCAATGATCACTGATATCACCATCATCCCCAGTCTTCCCATCTCATATGTCATTATTATATCTATGCATTACAGTTAGAGGCAACATGTTTTTTTTTTTAAAGGTTAATCAGAATCGTGGTATTTTAAGTAACACAGTTATACATATGTCCCGTTTTTGGATGTTTTTACATAAATGCTGTATCATGTCTAATAGGATGTCATGGTTCGGGTCATTTTGGATTAGAGTTGATGTCACTTCTACCAAAAGTTATCCCACACTGCCCTCAAGTGGTGAGAAAGTGGATCTGTTAGTAGGTGTCACTGTCAGGACAAGGGCTCCCATGAAGGCTCCTGTTTCACCTGGCTGTGGCAGGTGAGATATGTCGCCGTCTGTTGCTATGGTGTAAGGTGACAGTCTCTCTAGGTGTGGTATAAGCTTACCTCCTCACCTGTCCTCAGAGCTGGGATAGAGAGGCTCCGATCGGCTGACTACCGCATTCATTAGATAAATAGATATTCAGCTTTGTGCATGTCTATAGCAGCTTTTCCCAAACAGTGGAACTGGGTCCTAGTTGGAAGATTTGGTTTTGTTAACTTTAGCATTCAGTTTTAAGGTGAGTTGATGGTGACGCATGTTTTCTTCCCGTCAATGGGTTAGGTCCCACTCTATTTTCTCCATCCCTCTCTCCAGCTCCTGTCTCCGTCCATTTCCTTTACATACCCACTCTATCCTTCTCCCTCTATTCTCCATGTCAGAATGCAAACCTCTGCTATTTCTCCTCTAAAACCAAATGTCCCTCGCTCCCTTCTTCCAGCGCAATGACCGAGGGCGGCAGCAGCAGCACTAGTGGAGGGGTGCGTGTTCCCCAGGACACCAAGACAGGGGCTGCGTTGGCAGATGAGAGGGTGGACTTTCTCCGGGAGCAGGTAGGACTATCCCACTGGGCACACACTGGTTGAATCAACGTTGTTGCCACGTCATTTCAATGAAATTATTAGGAGCAACGTGGAATAGACGTTGGATTGAATTGACTGGGATATTAGCATCACAAACACAATAAACATTGAACTCTACATACTCAAATTATAGCAGGAATGATCTTGTAACATTTATTCAACGATGTCTGTCAGGAAAAGGCACGCGGGGGATTACATGTCGCGTTCAAAACCAAGGGGAACTTGGAACTCGGATATCTCAGACATCCGACTTCAGTGCGTTCAAGACAACTGGGAACTCAGAGAATAAAAAAAACATTTTAAACGGTCATCAAACTCTAGAATGTTCGTATGCATGGAAGGAGTGTGATTTATCAAACAATCCTACAAAGTAAGAAAAAACTATTTTTTCTCGACTGAAATAGAGGTGCTGGTGTCAGCTTGAACGCAACCAAAAGGTTTGATTTGCTCGCTCAGTTGCGGCTTGAGCAGAAGACAAAAAAAACATAGCTACAAAGAGAGGACCGTTAGGACAATTCAAGGTGCTTTAGTAATGTCAAAATATACTTTAAACGAGTAGGCAACACTCACCAATAAGCCATCCATCCTCAACAGCTCCCTCCTGTAAGCGAAGGTCAACATTGCTGTTCTGCAGAAGGAACGAGCCGTGCGTTCAACCTGGCCACCTTACCACCCCATTCAGCAGCGTCTTTTGCGCATCACATAATCTTATCACCTGCACATTAAGTGGGTGGAAGCATTTTCTGTTCACATTGTTGAACTCGTTTTGGGATTGTGCTTTAATGGCCATGTGGGTGCTGTCTATTGCTCCGTTAGTTTAGGGAACCCACTGATCTAAAAAAAAAAAAAAAAACATCCTTTCAATTTAAAGTTTTAATGTCATGAGCACAAGTAGGCCTACAGTGAAAAATGCCTTTTTTTTGCTAGCTCCAAACCCAACAATACAGTGATCAATATCAATGTAGCAAAATAACTAACATAAGGTAGAATAAAAACACAAGAAATATAAGTAAGAGGAACATAAGTAAGAAACTACTGTATATACAGGGTTAGTGCCAATACCATATTTACAATGTGCAGGGATACTGGAGTGGTAGAGGTAGATATGTATAGGGGTAAGGTGACTAGGCATCAGGACATACAGTTGAAGATGGAAGTTTACATACACATTTCAAGTCAGTTTTTCACAATTCCTCAATTCATTTAATCCTTGTACAAATACCCTGTTTTAGGTCATTTAGGATCACCTCTTTATTTTAAGAATGTGACATGTCAGAATAATAGTAGAGAGAATTATTTATTTCAGCTTTTCACATTCCCAGTGGGTCAGAAGTTTACACACACTCAATTAGTATTTGGTAGCATTGCCTTTAAATTGTTTAACTTGGGTCAAATGCTTCGGGAAGCCTTCCACAAGCTTCCCACAATAAGTTGGATGAATTTTGGCCCATTCCTCCTGACAGAACTGGTATAACTGAGTCAGGTTTGTAGGCCTCCTTGCTCGCACACGCTTTTTCAGTTCTGCCCACAAATTTTCTATAGGGTTGAGGTCAGGGCTTTGTGATGGCCATTCCAATACCTTGACTTTGTTGTCCTGAAACCATTTTGCCTCAACTTTGGAAGTATGCTTGGGGTCATTGTCCATTTGGAAGACCCATTTGCGACCAAGCTTTAACTTCCTGACTGATGTCTTGAGATGTTGCTTCAAAATATCCACATCATTTTCTTTCCTCGTGATGCCATCTATTTTATGAAGTGCACCAGTCCCTCCTGCAGCAAAGTACCCCAACAACATGATGTTTCCACCCCCATGCTTCACGGTCGGGATGGTGTTCTCGGCTTGCAAGCCCCCCCCGCCCCCCTCTTTTTCCTCCAAACATAACGATGGTCATTATGGCCAAACAGTTCTATTTTTGTTTCATCAGACCAGAGGAAATTTCTCCAAAAAGTATGATTTTTGTCCCCATGTGCAGTTGCAAACCGTAGTCTGGCTTTTTAATGCCGTTTTGGAGCAATGGCTTCTTCCTTGCTGAGCGGCCTTTCAGGTTATGTTGATATAGGACTTGTTTTACTCTGGATATAGATACTTTGTACCTGTTTCCTCCAGCATCTTCACAAGGTCCTTTGCTGTTGCTCTGGGATTGATTTGCACTTTTCATCTCTAGGAGACAGAATTTATTATTATTAGCTATCTCCTTCCTGAGCGGTGTGACAGCTGCGTGGTCCCATGGTGTTTATACTTGCGTATTATTGTTTGTACAGATGAACATGGTACCTTCAGGCGTTTGGAAATTGCTCCCAAGGATGAACCAGACCTGTGGAGGTCTACAATTGCTTTTATGAGGTCTTGGCTGATTTCTTTAGATTTTCCCATGATGTCAAGCAAAGAGGCACTGAGTTTGAAGGTAGGCCTTGAAATACATCCACAGGTGCACCTCCAATTGACTTAAATGATGTCAATTAGCCTATCTGAAGCATCTAAAGCCATTACATAATTTTCTGGAATTTTCCAAGCTGTTTAAAGGCACAGTCAATTTAGTGCATGTAAACTTCTGACCCACTGGAATTGTGATACAGTGAATTATAAGTGAAATAATCTGTCTGTAAACAATTGTTGTAAAAATGACTTGTATCATGCACAAAGTAGATGTCCTAACCGACTTGCCAAAACTATAGTTGGTTAACAAGAAATTTGTGGAGTGGTTGAATGACTCCAACCTAAGTGTATGTAAACTTCCGACTTCAACTATCTGATAAACAGAGTAGCAGCAGTGTAAAATTATGATTGTAAGTGTCTGTGCGTGTGCGTAGAGTCAGTATAGATGTGTGTGCATGTTATGTGTGTGTTGGAGTCCTGTGAGTGTGCATAGAGTGCAAAATAAAAAATAAAATACAAGGGTCAACTCAGACCCTCAGATGCTGTTCAGGAGCCTGTTGGTGTCAGACTTGATGCACAGGTTCCGCTTGCCGTGCGCAAGCAGAGAGAGCAGTCTATGGCTTGGGTAACTGGAGTCTTTAACAATTTTACGGGCCTTCCGTTCACACCGCCTGATATAGACGTCCTGGATGGCAGGGTGCTCGGCCCCTGTGATGTACTGGGCTGTCCACACCACCCTCTGTAGCGCCATGTGATCGAGGGTGGTGCTGTTGCCATACCAAGCAGTGATGCAGCCAGTCAAGGTGCTCTCAATGGTGCAGCTGTAGAACCTTTTGAGGATTTGAGGGCCTATGCCAAAAAATGTCAAATTCCTGAGGGGAAGAGGCGCTGTCTCGCCTTCTTCATGACTGTGTAAGTGGCCCCCCGTGATCACCGGTGATCAGGCCTACCACAGTCGTGTCGTCAGCAAACTTGATGATGTTGTTGGAATCGTACTAGGCCACGGAGTCGTGGGTGAACATGGAGTACAGGAGGGGACTAAGCACACACCCCTGTGGTTCTCCCATGTTGAGGGTCAGCATGGCGTAGGTGATGTTAGGCTTTATGGTTATTTGTGGAGATCTGTTTTTCAGACAGAAAATGTTGCACGTCTCATTAGGCCTATACTTGCAGTAAACTTTAGTTCACTTCACTACAAACATGTACAATATTATTTCAAAGCATACAACAGCCCGAGCGGTGTCCTATGTAGGGCTAAAGCAGAGAGCAGATACAAAGGTGATCAGCAAATGACACATCTAATGCACCATGTTTCCAGGCATTTTGTGTTCTCCGGGTGAAGACTGACAAGTGGAATCGTTTCATTGGGGCGGAGGAGAACCAGAGGATTCTACTGGATTTCCTGGACCATGTCTGGAGTGACCGACTACTGCTCTTCACTGGTCCTGGGGGAACACTACATGCTGGAGATGCACAGGTGAGCGACACACACACACACACACACACACACACACACACACACACACACACACACACACACACACACACACACACACACACATTGTAACGCTGATATGTGAATGCTACCATACAGCCGTTACACCTTAGCTTGTGGAAAGCCCTTGCAGCCATTTTTCAACTAACCTTTTCTTGGCAATACATTGACATTTTAGTCATTAAGCAGATGCTCTTATCCAGAGCGACAATATTTTCTTCGTTCTTGATTCGGAAGAAACGTGTCTCTTGTAAACTTGTGTCCAGTCACAGGTGGAAGTAGAGGACATTCCGAAAAATATTAAATCCACTTTTTGATCGAGTAAGAAATCTCGCTTGCATGTGTGTAGATCTTTCATCTATTTCTGTATGTGTCCGCGGCAGCGACTAGTTCCTGCAAAGATGTTGGGAAATGTAACATGTTGGCGAGGGAACTCCTCACTCGGTGGGAAAAGTGGATTGAATATCTTTCTGAATATGATCACATTTTTTGGAGTACCACCTGCAACTAAACAGGTTTGTAAAAGACAAGTTTCTTCCGAATCGACAACGAAGAAAGTATCGCCAAGAAAAGGTTAGTTGAAAAATGGCTGCCGGAGCTTTCCACTAGCTAAGGCAGCGTTTCCCAAACTCAGTTCTGGGGATCCCAAGGGGTGCATGTTTTTATTTTCTTGTCTAGCACTACACAGCTGATTCAAATAATCAATCTTTGTCATGTCTTGACATGGGTTCGATACCCAGCTGGTTAGGCATCACACACAGTCTGTCTTTTTTCCTCCATGAATCGTATAAATGTTCTGATGAATGATTGTAGGCTATTAATAGGCTTATTGCAGTTGCTTTCACAATTAAGTAACGCAATCTAACATCCCAGCTAGCACATTTGGTTCCTTGGAAGTTGTGGGAATGTATGTTTTTGGTTTTACATTAGTTGTGGGAACGAAGCCATACGTTTCCTGACTGGTAAACTGAAGTTTTTTTTAAATGTTCTGAGACCAAAGTGAAAATGTTGCCTTTTTTTGGTAACGTTTATTTTTAGGTTACAGGGATGTTCAGAGAACGTTGTACTCTGGTTCCTTGAAAGTTTTCCTAGGAGGCTTTATTAACGGCAATTGTTATTTGGAGGTTTTTGAATAACTTCCTTAAAACTTTCAATAACACTGCTAGCTTATTTTAGGTTAAAAAAAAATACTCCAAGCACACATGGGAATTCATATCCTTAGGCATTAACCATGCAAACACATTTATCGTGACACAGCATCAGTAGGTTTTGAACCAATGATCTTGTGTTCTTTATTCATGTCCTTAGTCCAGTGCACCACCAGGACTGAGCTAGCATGCCATGTTATTTTTACTCATGCAAAGCTGTTCATTTTAGTCTATTCAAACAGACCCCATTTCAAAGGAAACAATCACTCATTAAGATCAGCTGTGACCAATTAGTGGGCGCGGCCTACACACCTGAACACACTTAACAAGAAAGAGGACGTTCTGTTGATTCTGAGAACGGAATGTACATGTTTTTAAATAACATTTTTAGAACGTTCTCGGAAGGTTACAAAGGTTTTCTTGTGGCTTTAAGGGAAAGTTGTTTCCTAACATTCTTGGAACAATTGAGAACATTGCTTTAATTAAATAGAACAACGAGGAAACCTGTTGGAAACCTTATGCTGAAGTAATAAAATTCCTACAGAAAAACGTTTTTAATGTTCTCTGAACTACAGTATGTGTCAAACCAGTGGAGAATGTTCCTAGACCATTACCAAAATGTCAATGGAATGTAACCATTTCAACTTTTAGAAGACATTCTGTTGAGGTAATGAAATACAAAGAAAATAATGTTCTTTTTTTTGCCAAGATCCTTAAATATGCTCAGAATGTTCCAAAGCCAAGCAACTATCCTGCACCATTCCCTGAAAGTTGTGGGAAGGTTGTATGCAAAATAACCATGGGACAACCATGCTGTCACCAAGCTCTAAGAAACATCTGGTTCTCAGAACGTTGTGTGGTAGCTGGGAAGTACCTTGTTGAAATACGGTTTGACTTATTTATAGTGCTTTCAATACAAATAGAAAGCATTTCCACTATGTTTACATCTTTAAAGACGTCAGCCCCTTGGAAGACCAAGCTGATGTGCGTGCTGAAGAAGGGGGTCCTGAGGATCACCATGCAGGGCTTCAGGACTCAGCTGTGGCTGGGGGAGGTCTCCGGACACCCCATGGAGCACATGCCGCTCCTCATCTCCGAGGTGAGTAAAAGGGGAGAGGTGTTTGTTTGGGGTTGGGTTGGGGAGAGGGTACGTGTGGACGTGGACGTGATGATATCCGACCTTTATATCTAACTCTGAATTACCATGGGGGTTAGGTTCTGGTGTCAGTGTTATCTAACTCTCTGAACCACGGCGGTTGGCCTCGGGTGGTGTCTGAGGACATACACAGACACCTGGAGCAGCTGAGGAGCAAAGTGGTCACTCTGAGAGGCAGGGCAGAGGGACGCACCCTGCTGCCCCTACCACTGTGTGTGGAGAGAGCTCAGCCACAGGACATACTGCTCAGGTCAGTTGTGTGTGGGAATGTGGGGTGGAGCTGTGTGTGTGTGTGTGTGCGTTTGCGTGTGTGTTCATGCGTGTGTGTGTGTGTGTGTGTGACTTCTCTCTCTCTCCCCCCTAGCTCTAATGGCTGGCCGATAGACCGGGCTCTGCTGTACTCCATAGAGACCCTGGTGATCCAGTGGTCCGGTCAGATCTGGACCGTCCTGAAGAGGGATTCCAGCATGGTGCTGCAGCAGGGGGACCACCCGGGCCCCAGCGCGGAGCTCCACTTCTGGGCCTGTCAGAGAGGCAACCTGCTAGGCGTCCATTCACAGGTAGGCTGGAGTAGAGTCAGGTCAGTGTGTATGCTTGTGTTTGCTCAGAGTTCATTTTTTTTCTTCTTCTACGTTCCGTGCTCTCTCAGATCATGAACCCTAAGGTGGAACAGATCATGGACATTCTGAGGAGGATCAAGAGCAGTTACTACGCCTCCTTCCACGACATCTGCCTCAAAGTCAACCAGGGTAGTGCGAGAGGCCTTGTTCCCATCACAAACACAATCCTTCACGTATCTCCTTTCCCTTAATCATCACCGGCCCCAATGTTTCTCTCCCACAGCGGTTTTAGAGGCTGAGGATATAGACCTCTACCTGAGACCACTGAGGAGACTGATCAGTTGTTTTGAGGAGGGGAGTTTCAACAAGACAGAGATGCTGTTACCCCCTCTCTTCCACACTCTGTGTCTCATCTGGAGCCGCTCGCAATACTACTGCCGCCCCCCGCGCATGGTGCTCCTACTGCAGGAGTTCTGCAATTTACTCATCGAGAAGGTGGGTGTGTGGTGTCTGCAGGTGCGCATGCGCCTGATCTGTGTGTGTTGCGTATAATGCCTCTCTGTTTGTGTCGCCAGGCGTTTGCGTATCTGATCCCAGAGGAGCTGTTTAAGATGGAACTGGAAGAAGGAGTGGAGAGGGTTCAGATGGCCATCAGTGTTCTGAGGAGCTTCAAGCGCCTGTTCCACACACACCGCCAGCGCATCCCTCAGTACTACCGCAGCGGGGAGACTGTCAAACAATGGGACTTCCCTTCCACTCTGGTCTTCCACAGGGCTGACCACGTACTGGGCAGGCTGCTCATGATCGAGGTGTGTGTCTGGCACGAGTTTGCGTGTGGCTCCGGTCACAGGTAGTGTACTATAGAGGGCTCTATCCATCCGTCCATCGATTCCTCCATGCTTTAACGCTGATCTGTCTATCAGGAGCTGTTTGCGTCTGCGCTGGACTTCCTGAAGCTGGAGAAGGTTGAGCTGGGAGGGTCGAGGGGGAAGATCCTGAGTGAGATGGTGTTCAGTATGAACGAGGAGTTCCACGACAGCTGGAGAACTCTGAGGGAGAGCAAATATGACCCGCTGGACTACACTAAAGAGGTGAAGCTCGTGACACCTCTGTTCAACTTTTACAAATGCTTTATTTAACCATTATCAAACGGCCACTAACATGATGTTTGTTTGCTGGTGTGTTTAGGACTTCCTAGTGGACTACAGGCGTTTCATGGAGCAGAACAGAGACTTTGACCAGAGGCTGGGGACCGTTCTCAACCTGGCCTTCCAACACTCTAAAGGCCTGGAGTCTGCCTTCAAGGTGAGACACACCTGAGAAGAACCATACCCTCTGACCTTTACACCTAACCATAGCCCCAAATCTTTACCCTAACCATAGCCCCGAATCTTTACCCTAACCATAGCCCCGAATCTTTATCCTAACCATAGCCCTGACCCATTACCCTAACCATAGCCCTGACCCTTTACCCTAACCATAGCTCTGACCCGTTACCCTAACCATAGCCCTGACCCTTTACCCTAACCATAGCCCTGACCCGTTACCCTAACCATAGCCCTGACCCTTTACCCTAACCATAGCTCTGACCCGTTACCCTAACCATAGCCCTGACCCGTTACCCTAACCATAGCCCTGACCCGTTACCCTAACCATAGCCCTGACCCGTTACCCTAACCATAGCCCTGACCCTTTACCCTAACCATAGTTCTGACCCGTTACCCTAACCATAGCCCTGACCCTTTACCCTAACCATAGCTCTGACCCGTTACCCTAACCATAGCCCTGACCCTTTACCCTAACCATAGCTCTGACCCGTTACCCTAACCATAGCCCTGACCCGTTACCCTAACCATAGCCCTGACCCTTTACCCTAACCATAGCCCTGACCCGTTACCCTAACCATAGCCCTGACCCTTTACCCTAACCATAGCTCTGACCCGTTACCCTAACCATAGCCCTGACCCATTACCCTAACCATAGCCCTGACCCGTTACCCTAACCATAGCCCTGACCCGTTACCCTAACCATAGCCCTGACCCGTTACCCTAACCATAGCCCTGACCCTTTACCCTAACCATAGTTCTGACCCGTTACCCTAACCATAGCCCTGACCCTTTACCCTAACCATAGCTCTGACCCGTTACCCTAACCATAGCCCTGACCCTTTACCCTAACCATAGCTCTGACCCGTTACCCTAACCATAGCCCTGACCCGTTACCCTAACCATAGCCCTGACCCTTTACCCTAACCATAGCCCTGACTCAGTGCTTTCTGTTTGTTTATGTGCTTGTAAGACCATAGTCTTCTGCTCTCTGTGCTTATGCTCCTCCAGCTCCTCCAGATCTTTGGCACCCTCTTGGAGAGACCCAGGATCAACCAGCTGTTCTCCCCAAACTACAGCACCCTACTGGGCATGTTCAACACTGAGATAGACCACTGCCAGCTTATACTGGACCAGCAGAGAGAGCGGGTGAGAGACCAGGGAGAGAATGAGAGGAGAGCGAGAGGGAGTGAGAGGTTTTGAGAGTCTCTTCAGTCACACAGAGGTTTACTGTGGTTGTGTTCCAGTTGCGGTCGGGCTGTGAGGTCCTGAGTAAGAACATGCCACCGGTCGCTGGCAACCTGAAGTGGTCGCAGGAGCTACGAGACCGCATCCTGACTAACCGCAGCAACCTCAACCATCTCATACGCATGTAGGTCTGGTCTACAGACACACACACACACACACACTCGTTCTCTCTCTCATCCCGCCTCCCCGTCTCTCTTTGTCTCCCAGGCCACTGGGTTCTGCCGAGGCAGAGCAGGTTCTCCAGAAGTGTGAGAGGGTTCTAGAGGTTCTAGACCAGCACGATGAGGAGCTGTTCTCTGTGTGGACGGAGGGGTTGGAGGAACTGTGCAGCACACACCTCCAGGAACCACTACTCACACTGGATCAAGAGACAGGACTGTTCCAGGTCAACTTCAGCCCTGCAGTAAGGTTCCTTAATCCCCTCACCCTTACCCCTAGACCCTGACACCTGACCCCTGACCCCTTACCCTAACTCCCAACCATGAACCCTAATTGTAACCTCTGGCTGTAAACCTCTATCCCTTGATCACTAACCTCCATCTACAATCATACCCCTAACCTTAACCACAACTTCTAAACTCCCATGCCCAAGTACTACTGCTGCCAGAGTAATGCTCTAGTCCAGGGGTAGGCAGCCGTAGGCCACCGATGTTTGTCAGAGCAGATGTTCGGGGGGCCGGAACATAATTATAATAAATTGTACACTGCAAATGAACCATGACTAAGCCTAAAAAGAGATTGTATTTGAAAATAACAATGATTTCATACCTTGAATTACATTGAGGCGCGATCGCCCCTCTTTTTTTTTATTTGTGGGAATACTTGGGAATAGATTTCTTAAATTGAACACATTTTTAGCTGAATTCCTGTTGATTGTACAGTCTTTTTCGACCATTTACATTTTTTTAAATATAAAAATCACATTTGCTGACCCGTGCTCCAGTCAGTACCTGACTCCTTCTCTTCTAGCTGACCTCAGTGCTGAGGGAGGTGAAGTATCTGAGCATGTTGAAGAACCACAGCATCCCTAAAGCTGCTCTACACCTCTACTCCAAACGAGAGACACTCTATATGGTGGGTCTGTCTCTTAAACACACACACACACACACACACACACACACACACACACACACACACACACACACACACACACACACACACACACACGCTGTGTTGTGTAGTATTGTGTTGGTGTATTGTGATGTTGTACTGTATGTGTTTATTGCAGTACACCCAGACCTTGGCCCTGATAACCCAGTGGTACAATCGGCTGCACAGCACCATCCTGGCTGTGGAGCTGGGATTGGTTAAGGAGGAGATGGGCGGGACCAGACGGCAGCTAAAGCCCGCTCTCCAAGAACTGACCTGGAGTAGGGATGACCTGTTGGACTATGTCCAGACCACACGAGACCTGGTGCAGGTAAAACACACACACGCATGCACACACACACACACACACACACACACACACACTCACACTCACACTCATACTCACACACACACACACACACACACACACACACACACACACACACACACACACACTCCTTCTCTCTATGCATACCTCCCTCTCTCATTTCACACCCCCATCTCTCTATCTCTCCTCCCTCTCTCCTCTCCTCACTATCCAGGATGTGTCTAGCAGGGTCCAGTCTAGTAAGGATAACGTTGAGGCCTTCCAATCTCTGTCTCCTCTTCATCCATCTATCACTCCTCTCTTCATCCATTTATCCCTCTCATCTTCATCCCTCTCTCCTCCCTTCATCCAGCTATCCCTCCCCTCTTCATCCATCTCTCCCTCTCCTCCCTTCGTCCATCTCTCCTCCCGTCATCCCTCTCTCCTCTCCTCTCTTCCATATAGGACGTGTCCTGTAGGGTCCAGTCCAGTAAGGCTAATGTTGAGGCCATTCAGGCTCTGATGGGGAAGTTCAGTCACCAGGCCTTCATCACCAGGAAGACCAGGGGTTCTACCCTCCTCATCCTCACTGACATGGAGGAGAGCATCAGCAAACAGTACACACTCATCACCAACACAGGGGAGCAGATACACACACTGCTAAAGGTATACACACACCGAAGATACACACACACTGTACACATACATAATCACGTAGAGACACAGACAAGTACACAAAAACACAACATTGCATTGCATTGCACCCTCCTCCCTCTATCTCTCTCTTTCTCTCGCTCTCTCTTTCTCTCTCTCCCTCTGTCTCTCTCTGTCTCTCTCTCTCAGGAGAACCTTGCTCTGTTGGGAGTGTCAGCCCCAGACTGTGCCGAGTGGAGGTCCTACACTGACTATGTTGACCGCATGGTTCTAGCAGGGTTCTCCAGTGCGGTACGCTGTTCCCTACAGTACCTGATCGAGAACACTGACCCAGCCCTTCGCATCGCCCCGCTCTTCGAGGTCCAGCTGGTCCTCAACGCCAACGAGATGACCTTCGAACCCTCGCTGGACATCAGTCACCAGGGAAACTTCTACGACATCATCGACAAGATGGTGGGCGATATCACTAAGATGGCATCATTCATACCCCGCGTGGCCAAGCATAAACAGATGGACAACTATCAGGTAGAATAGATTACACACACACACACACACACACACACACACAAAATCCAAATAATTTGGTTAGCCTTTGAACCTTTCTCTTTTGGCCTTTGACCTCTCCCTCCAGTCTGACATAGACAGGATGGCCGACCTGTCAGAGCTGGGCCAGGTCATCAGAGGCCGTGCCCGATCGACTATTTCTCAGGTCAGAGAGTACCAGGTGTCATTCTCCAGCTACCGCTACCTCTGGACAGATGACAGGTGTGTGTGCGTGAATACATTTTGTGATCAAAAGTGTGTCCTTCACAATGAAGCTTATTGTGGATCCTAATCTAGGATTTGGAATGTGTGCAGGTCAGAGTTCATGAGACAGTTCCTGCTGTATGGTCATGTCCTGAGCACAGAGGAGGCTGAGCTCTACGCAGACTATGAACTGGCCAAGAACCCACCCACACTGGACAACTTTAAAGAACAGGTAAGAGTGGGTAAGAGGCAGTCCCAGAGAGCTACAGTGCTTTTAATAGTTCAACTTCTTTTAAAAGTTGAGCCATTCTTTTACATTCAGCATCACTCCGTCAAGGGAAACGTAGTATTCTTTCTATCAAAGATATCTACATATATTTCAGGATGTTGTGTATCCCTGGAGATAATCAGAATTCATGTAAACATGACAGTTTTGAAAACATAGCTTGTCCAAAAGAAGTGATCTTTTGGCACAACTTACATAGGGTATGGGGTAAGTTGAGGCGTGGGACAGGGTAAGATAAGCCGCCTACACATGTCTGTACTGAATGAAATATTACCACTACCTTTATAAAACAGTAACAAGGTTTCCATCCGACCTTTTCATGCGAGTAAAGTACATGTTGGATAAAAAATGTAATGACCGGCATGATGGAAACAGCTAAACTTTCCCAGTCTTGACAAAACAAAATATTCTAGACACGGTGGGATCGTTTTGTTACAGTAAAATGTATTATGCAAGAAAAGCCCGTGGAAACGCTTTAATGTGCAAATATTATCGAAGTAAACTTGGACATGATGGTATGTTGTGTGGTCCTTCTACTACGACTCGGGAAAGCATACAGTTTATTAGGCTACAGATGACATAAGTTATGGGGAACTTCAGAGGTTGGTGAAAGTGTTACGGTGATGAGCTTGATGCTCCATTCCGATAAAAGTTTAGGACCTTCGCTCATGACGTGATGATCGATGCTTGGCTGCCATTTGACAAATAAAAATAAGCTGGCTCTTTTGTCCATAATATTGTCATAATTTAGGCCATACCCTCCCTGTATCTATCTGCAAGCTGTTGGCTAGAGTGCACGTGTCAATACCAGAGTGGGAATTTAACCGCAAAAGTCATTTTTATGTGTACTACGTCATCACACACATCCACAACAAGTCAATTTGATGGAAACACATCTCTGGGGGGAAAATGCAGATTGTTTTTAATGCAGATTTTCCCCATACTCTACTTTCTTCTAGATCCATACATGTAATTGATTCTGTTCTAGGTCAGTCTGATTCAGTCTGTGTTATATTCTTGATCAGTCTGTTTGAGTCTCTGTATGTGCGGGTCAGTAAGCTGGAAGACAGGAGAGTGCTCTGTGTTCTAGATCAATCAGTGGGTGTGGTTCTATGTTCTAGATCAGCCTGTTTGAGTCTCTATACGTGCGGGTCAGTAAGCTGGAGGACAGGAGAGTGTTCTGTGGCTGGCTGCAGCTGGACATCAAGCCCTTCAAACTGGCCCTGACGAACATCATCAAGAGGTGGAGTTGGATGTTCAAAGAGCACCTACTCAACCATGTCAATCAGAGGTGACACACACACACACACACACACACACACACAAATGTGATGTGCACTCAATTAAACACACACACACATAAATCTAAACAGACACACAAACACCTATCTATTTACTGTCTCCCTCATCCAATACAATGCATATCCCCTCTTCAACGTTCTCTCGCCATCTCTCTCTCTCCCCCAGTGTGAGCGACCTGGCGTTGTTTGTCCAGAACACATCTTGTGGTCTGTCTAATAAGGTCTCAGACGGGGACTATGCTGGTCTGGTGGACATTATGGGTCATCTGATGGCCATACGGGACAGACAGATCAGTGCTGACCAACACTTCAAACCACTCAAGTCCACCACTGATCTACTCAAGACCTATGGACAGCAGCTACCAGGAAGTGTCTATACACAGCTGGAGGTAGACTACAGACACACACACACACACACACACACACACACACACACACACACACACACACACACACACACACACACACACACACACACACACACACACACACACACACACACACACACACACACACACTCAAATGGAGGTACACGCATCCCACCCAATGATCATCCTATGATGCCTATGATACCTTATAATGCCTTGTAACCTGTGTAGGAGCTGCCTGAGAAGTGGAAGAGTCTGAAAAAGGTCGCATTTACAGTGAAACACGAGGTGGCCCCACTGCAGTCCAACGAGGTCTCAGTCATACGTAGGAAGTGTGTCCGCTTTGAGGTGAGGCGCGCGTGGGTGTAGTGTATCAGACACACACGATACCATCATGTGGAGGACCCCTTGCAGAGAGCTTAGCATATGCTGTGCAAACTGATCCGTCTGCTATTCTGAATTATAGATGTTAGATGTTAGATAAACCTACCCGACTCTCACCCGACCTGACCACCACTTCTATGCATCTAAACTGTAGCCTAGTCTATCTAAACTGTATGTTTGAAGAATTCTGTGTACGTGTCTCATCTCACAGATCAAGCAGCATGAGTTCAGAGAGCAGTTTCGCTCGGAGGTCATCTTCAGAATAGACGTGGAGGAGCCTTATAAGCTGATTGACAAGGTTACCATCTCATATTCACGTAGTAGGAGGCTGAAGGAGGCAGGGGTCGAGGGGATTATGGGAGATGTAGTTTATTGAGTGGGGGAAATGCAGTCATTTCTTTACTTAGTCTATTAATATACGAAGGCTGTTTGATATAGCTAGGTATGCACAAGAGTTTTTTAACAACTGTGTATCTTTGCTTGTGCGTGTAGTCTAACCGTGTTGTAGCAGTGTTGGAGGCAGAGATGCGTAAGCTGCAGGACACAGCTGATCTGTTCGAGGTCAGTTTCCCTGACTACAAGCAGCTCCGCCAGTGTCGCTCTGACATCATCCTGGTCAAAGCCGTCTGGGACATGGTCATCTTCGTCAAGGTAAAAACCTCACTGATTGTAGCTGAAATTATAATTTTTTTAAATTGTCTTTCTCTGATTGTCACTATATTGTATGTGATGTGTAACCCAGACCAGTATAGAGGACTGGACTAAGACCCCGTGGAAAGAGATTAACGTGGAGCAGATGGACATGGAGCTGAGGAGATTTGCTAAGGTGCTACCTCCGACACACATGCACACACACACTTTCATCTGACAGATTTAAGGGAAATATCACGCCTTTATCTCAGTGTATGCTAGCTGATGCTATTATATTTGTTGTGTGTGTGACTATAATGCCTGTGTACATTATATATCATGTGAATGCGTGTGTAGGAGATGAAGACCCTGGATAAGGAGGTGCGTGTGTGGGATGTGTATCTGGGTCTGGAGTCGACGGTGAAGAACCTGCTGACGTCTCTACGAGCGGTCAATGAGCTGCAGAACCCTGCTGTCAGAGAGAGACACTGGCAACAACTCATGAACACCACCGGGGTACAACACTCTCTTTCTCGTTACATACTTCCCTCCGATTTGTTCTCTCTCTCATGTTGTCCCTCTCTTACCATCTACAGTCGGAGAGAGGTCAATGGCCATTGTTGTTGAACCCCACCGGGGTATCACTCTCTCTCTCTCTCTCTCTCACTGACCTTTGACCTCTCACCTCTGACCCCAGGTGCGGTTTGTGATGTGGGAGGGGACCACTCTGGGAGACCTACTGGAGCTGCAGCTCCACAGGGTGGAGGATGAGGTCAAAAACATAGTGGACAAGGCAGTCAAAGAGATGGCCATAGAGAAGGTGCTAGCTGAGATTACTCAGACGTGGAGTGTGATGGCGTTGTCATATGAGAAGCACCCCAGTATAGAAACTCCACTGCTCAAGTCGGACGAAAACCTGATTGAGACGCTGGAAGACAACCAGGTAACATCAAATCAAATGTATTTATAAAGCCCTTCTTACATCAGCTGATATCTCAAAGTGCTGTACAGAAACCCAGCCTAAAACCCCAAACAGCAAACAATGCAGGTGTAGAAGCACGGTGGCTAGGAAAAACTCCCTAGAAAGGCCAAAACCTAGGAAGAACCCTAGAGAGGAACCAGGCTATGAGGGGTGGCCAGTCTTCTGGCTGTGCCGGGTGAAGATTATATCAGAACATGGCCAAGATGTTCAAATGTTCAGCCTACCACACAATAACCCAATTCATAGTCTCCTTTTTAGTTTAGTCCCTCTCTCCGCTCACTCAGTTCCACTCCAGGGAATACTGGAGTGCAGTGCAGTGCATGTCCTATTATTGTAGCCCCTTATCTCCTGAAGGGAAGAAAGTAAAACACTTATTAAGAGCAAAAACATGGGAGAAAATTCCAAAGCTGTACAAGTAGTGAAAGGCCTAAAACTCCTTTGAAACCCCTTACTGGAACCGCTTACCCCTTACTTTTAGCCAGCAGCATACCACCCTGCATTCCACTGCTGGCTTGCTTCTGAGGCTAAGCAGGGTTGGTCCTGGATGGGAGACCAGATGCTGTAGGCAGTGGTGTTGGAGGTCCAGTAGGAGGCACTCTTTCCTCTGGTCTAAAAAATATCCCAATGCCCCAGGGCAGTGATTGGGGACACTGCCCTGTGTAGGGTGCTGTCTTTCGGATGGGATGTTAAAACGGGTCTCCTGGCCTCCCGGGTGGCGCAGTGGTCTAGGGTACTGCATCGCAGCGCTAGCTGTGCCACCAGAGACTCTGGGTTCGCGCCCAGGCTCTGTCGCAGCCGGCCGCGACCGGGAGGTCCGTGGGGCGATGCACAATTGGCCTAGCGTCGTACGGGTTAGGGAGGGTTTGGTCGGTAGGGATATCCTTGTCTCAGCGCGCACCAGCGACTCCTGTGGCGGGCCGGGCGCAGTGCGCGGTGGCCAGGTGCACGGTGTTTCCTCTGACACATTGGTGCGGCTGGCTTCCGGGTTTTAGGCGCGCTGTGTTAAGAAGCAGTGCGGCTTGGTTGGGTTGTGTTTCGGAGGACGCATGGCTTTTCGACCTTCGTCTCTCCTGAGCCCCGTACGGGAGTTGTAGCGATGAGAGGTCAAAAACATAGTGGACAAGGCAGTCAAAGAGATGGCCATAGAGAAGGTGCTAGGATGAGACAAGGCTGAGACAAGATAGTAATTACTAACAATTGGATACCACGAAATTGGGGAGAAAAGGGGGTAAAATTAAAAATACATTTAAATGAAAACGGGTGTCCTGACTCTCTGAGGTCATTGAAGATCCCATGGCATTTATCGTAAGAGTAGAGGTGTTAACCCTGGTGTCCTGGCTAAATTCCCAAACCATCATGGTCACCTAAACATCCCCAGTTTACAAATGGCTCATTCATCCCCCTCCTCTCCCCTGTAACTATTCCCCAGGTTGTTGCTGTAAATGAGAATGTGTTCTCAGTCAACTTACCTGGTAAAACTGTCTAACTACAATACTATTTCATTGGCCTAATTCATATTTTCTTACCCGACCCCTCCTAGGTGCAGCTGCAAAACATCCTGATGAGTAAGTATGTGGAGTACTTCCAGGCGGAGGTGAGTGGCTGGCAGAGGAGGCTAATGGTGGCAGACCTGGTCATCTCCTCCTGGATGTCTGTCCAGAGGACCTGGGCCCACCTCAACAGCATCTTCACCAACAGCCACGACATACGCTCTCAACTAGCCCACGATGCTGAGAGCTTCCAGGGCATACACTCCGACTTCCAGGTAGATATACTACAGAAAACACACACACTAATCATTATGAGTAACATAATACAACATTTCCCATCAAAATCCATCAGTTTTTATTGCATGGGCTGTGTCTCAATCCACCACGTCCGCTTATGTCGGCCTTCCGCATCAGCGGTGGAAGGTGGCCGAGGTACAGCGGTGTTTGTCACACCATGAGACACCCCGAAACCCGTTCTTCTAGCGTCCCGAAAAACGTCTGTAGCGTCCGAGCGGTTTGGCCTATTATGACCACTCAATGGAAAGAGGAGACTCGCACAAACACTGTGGTGTTCTCCCTTTTGTTATACGACCCCCGGAGGTGTCACAGGACTCGTCTGAAGGTAACTTATACAAGCAAATGGAAGTATGGAAGTCGCTTTGTCCCGCCCCCCCAAAAAAAATTATATATATATCTTCTAGATATTCTAGATATAGGACACTTAAAAACTTTATTCTTTATGATTTATCTTTTAACTTTTTTGCCATTTATGAATGTGTTATTCACTGCGTTTCTGTGGGCCATAGTGTAATAAAGGCCACATTCTATATTTGGTAAAAATGCATTTTAAATATTTTTTGTATGCCTAAAGGGGTCCTAAAATTCCAAATCAAATATCTAAATGATCCATGGTATGTCCATTTTAAAACAACTCCATATGTTAGCTTAGTACACGCACACACACACACACACACACACACACACACACACACACACACACACACACACACACACTCAACTAGCACAACAGGCGGTCTCAACTAACGCACAACACAGAGATGTTCCAGCAGGCATACACTCTGACTTCCAGGTAACACACGCACACTTCTTCACACACTACCAGAACAAATGTTCCTCAAACACAAATCAACCATTCTGTTTTACAATGGTGACAGTGAGTAAGGTTTGTGATGACTTGATTCTGTATGTGATGTGATGAAACAGAACATGATGACAGAGGTTGTCCAGACCCGTAACGTGGTGGAGGTCACCAACCAACCCGGCTTCCTGGAGAAACTAGAGGCTCTGCAGCAAAGGTGGTGTGTGTGTGTGTGTGTGTGTGTGTGTGTGTGTGTATGCAATTGGATTTGCATGTGTGTGTGTCTGTACTAACTCGACTGTCTCTCCCCCCAGGCTGTCAGTGTGTGAGAAGGCCCTGGCTGAGTATCTGGAAACCAAAAGACTGACGTTCCCTCGGTTCTACTTTGTCTCTGCTACAGACCTACTGGAGATCGTCTCCAAGGGAACACAGCCCAAACAGGTGAGCATCACTCACCTGCTTTTTAATTTGAACATACAGTATACTACATGAAATACACTAGATGGCCAAAATCAGGGGCATTAATATGGAGTTGGTCCCCCCTTTGCTACTATAACAGCCTCCACTCTTCTGGGAAGGCTTTCCACTACATGTTGGAACATTGCTGCGGGGACTTTCTTCCATTCAGCCACAAGAGCATTAGTAAAGTCGGGCACTGATGCTGGGCGATTAGGCCTGGCTCGCAGCCTCCGTTCCAATTCATCCCAAAGGTATTGGATGGGTTGAGGTCAGGGCTCTGTTCAGGCCAGTCAATTTCTTCCACACCAATCTTCTACAAATCATTTCTGCATGGACCTTCTTTTATGCACGAGGGCATTCTTATGGTGAAACAGGAAAGGGTCTTCCCAAACTGTTGCCACAAGTTGGAAGCATAGAATCGTCTAGAATGTCATTGTATGCTGTAGCGTTAAGATTTCCCTTCATTGAAACTAAGGGGCCTAGCCCGAACCATGAAAGACAGCCCCAGACCATTATTCCTTTACAATTGGCACTATGCATTGGGGCAGGTAATGTTCTACTGGCGTCCGCCAAACCCAGATTTGTCCGTCGGACTGCCAGATGAAGCGTTATTCATCACTCCAGAGAACGCGTTTCCACTGCTTCAGAGTCCAATTTTGGGGACTCTGGGGACTTTGGCTTTACGCTACTCCAGCCAACGCTTGGCATTGCGCATGGTGATCTTAGGCTTGTGTGCTTCTGCTCGGCCATGGGAACCTATTTCATGAAGCTCCCGACGAACAGTTATTGTGCTGACGTTGCTTCCAGAGGCCGTTTGGAACTCGGGAGTGAGTGTTGCAACCGAAGACAGACGATTCTTACAAGCTACGCACTTTAGCACTCGGCGGTCCCGTTCTGTGAGATTGTGTGGCCTACCACTTCACGGCTGAGCCGTTGTTGCTCCTAGACATTTCCACTTCGCAATAACAGCACTTACAGTTGACCAGGACAGCTCTAGCAGGGCCGAAATTTGAGAAACTGACTTGGAACGGGGGCATCCTATGACGGTGCAACGTTGAACGTCACTGAGCTCTTCAGTACGGGCCATTCTACTGACAATGTTTCCCTATGGAGATTGCATGGCTGTGTGCGCGATTGTACACACCTGTCAGCAACAGGTGTGGCTGAAATAGCCAAATCCACTATTTTGAAGGGGTGTCCACTCACATACTTTTTGCCATGTTGTGTACGATGATGATGTCGGTGTGTGTTTTGATGTGTGACCCAGGTTACCAGGCACCTGTTAAAGCTGTTTGATAATGTGGCGGACCTTCGCTTCCGAGACTCAGAGAAAGCGGGAGAGGAGGAGGGAGGAGAAAAGAAAGAGGGAGAGGAGGATGAGGGGGAGGCAGTTGCCATAGGAATGTACAGTAGAGAAGGGGAGTACGTACCCTTCTCCGAACCCTGCATCTGTCAAGGACAGGTAGGAACACCTTTGTGTGTGTGTGTGTGTGTGTGTGTGTTTGTGCATGTGTGTGTGTATGTCTGAAACGTATATATATCTGCGTACCTGTAGGCAGAGTGCTGGCTGAGTGAACTGGAGCGGACAATGCGCTCTACTGTCCAGAGGGAGATCCAAGAAGCGGTCGCTGCTTATGAGGACAAACCCAGAGACCAGTGGCTGTTTGACTATCCAGCACAGGTGTGTGTGTGTGTCGTCCCCAAACTCACCATTGCACTCAAAAGCATTGCTACCAAACAAAAATGTGCCTGAATTTCAAAACTGTCTGTTGTCCTCCTCTGCCAAGGTTGGTCTGACTGGCAGCCAGGTGTGGTGGGCGACAGACGTGGGCATCGCCTTTGAGAGGGTGGAGGAGGGCTTTGAGACTGCCCTGAAAGACTACAACAGAAAGCAGGTGGACACACACACATACACACACGTCTGTGATATATCACCCCAGGTGTCTTATACACAAAAACGGTTATTTTGTGGTTACGTGATGGTTACCTGATGGTCGTGCGTTGGTAGATCACCCAGCTGAACTCCCTGATCCATATGCTCCTGGGAGACCTGACCCCAGGTGACAGACAGAAGATCATGACCTTGTGCACCATCGACGTGCACGCTCGCGACGTGGTCGCCAAACTCATAGCACAGAAGGTAACATAACCGCTGCCCTCAGATCACAGTTGGCTTTTATAAAAGGTGAATGAACATAAGAAATGACCTTGAAGCAACTTCCGAACATGTTTCCCGGAACATAACCACTGCTCTGAGATCAGATTTACATGCTCTAATCATTTCACGTTTACATTTGAGTCATTTAGCAGACGCTCTCATCCAGAGCTACTTAAAGGAGCAATTAGGGTTAAGCGTCTTGCTCATTGGCTCATCGCTTAGTCAGCTCAGGGATTTGAACCAGCGACCTTTCGGTTACTGGCACAACGCTTTTAACCGCTAGGCTACCTGCCTCTTTTATAGGACTATAACAGAGTTACTACTTAATAGGACTATAAAAGAGTCACTCTTAGATGCTGTTGAGGCTGGTTTAATAACAAATGGACTCTTGGGGGTTTGGTTTCCTAGGTGACAACGGGACAGGCGTTTGCATGGCTGTCCCAGCTGCGCCATCGTTGGGATGACGTGACGAGACACTGTTACATCAACATCTGTGATGCTCAGTTCCAGTTCTCATATGAGTACCTGGGCAATACCAACAGACTGGTCATCACTCCACTCACTGACAGGTACGCACACATGCAGGTATAAACTCTTCATATAGATGCCATAACACTCTAAACTAGTTTGCCCACCTTTTGCGGGAAAAAAATGCATTGAAAGTATAAGGAGCGTTACTTTACTCACCGTGAACTGCAATCAGCTTTTACCCACCTCATTTCTTAACCACTACCGTGAGGATCTCTGCGACTCACTATGATTTCCCCACACAAGCACACAGCACTCTCTCTCTTCTTCTTCTCCCCAGGTGTTACATCACTCTGACCCAGTCTCTCCACCTGACGATGAGTGGCGCCCCCTCTGGCCCAGCAGGCACTGGGAAGACTGAAACCACCAAGGACCTGGGCCGCTCCTTAGGCATCATGGTCTATGTATTCAACTGCTCCGAACAGATGGACTACAAGGTAGGTATTCACAAACTGGGAGAGCCGTGTGGATACACCGTTTTTTTGGTTATGACATAATCTGCGTTTGAGTGCTTCCGAATCCCCCCGTTTCTTTCCCCACCTCGTCTGTAGTCCATAGGGAACATCTATAAAGGTCTGGCCCAGACGGGTGTGTGGGGCTGTTTTGATGAGTTCAACAGGATCTCCGTGGAGGTGCTATCTGTGGTGGCAGTGCAGGTCAAAACCATACAGGACGCCATCAGGAACAAGAGACAGAGGTGAGGGACTCCTAGCTAGCTAACGAATGGAATGAAACAAATCCAAGAGGCTTTGTGTCTTTCGCTAAGATTTGTGTTCCTGCTTGTCAGGTTCCATTTCCTGGGTGAGGAGATCGAGCTGAGGCCCACCGTAGGGATTTTTATCACTCTGAACCCAGGCTACGCTGGGAGAACGGAACTACCGGAGAACCTCAAGGCCTTGTTCAGGTGACACGCACACACACACACAGACAGGCTGAATTGCAAATGGACCCACTCCATCTCTCCCTTCAATCTGAATGTTCACACTCTCCAATCTAGGCCGTGTGCGATGGTGATTCCTGACTATGAGCTGATCTGTGAGATCATGCTGGTTGCTGAGGGATTCATCGATGCTCGCCTGCTCGCACGCAAGTTCATCAGCCTGTACACACTCTGCAAGGAGCTGCTCTCGAAACAGGTACAAACAAACAAACAAACACATACACAAAGAAACACTCTAATACTGTGTAATACTGCTTACGTGTTGTAGGACCACTATGACTGGGGCCTGAGGGCCATCAAGTCAGTGCTGGTGGTGGCTGGATCACTGAAGAGAGAAGACAGGAGCAGACCAGAAGAACAGGTAACACAGTGTTTATCAACCAGGGTGTCTTCCCCTAATGGCCATACTATAGAAGCTATATTGGTGTCCCCATATTCCCCTCTGTCTCTATAGGTCTTCATGATGTCCCTATATTCTTGTCTGTCTCTATAGGTCTTCATGATGTCCCTATATTTCTGTCTGGGTCTAAAGGTCCTGATTAATCCCTATATTCCTGTCTGTCTCTGTAGATCCTGATACAGTATGTCCCTATATTTCTGTCTGGGTCTAAAGGTCCTGATTAATCCCTATATTTCTGTGTGTCTCTATAGGTCCTGATGCGAGCGTTGAGGGACTTTAACCTTCCCAAAATAGTGACCAGTGACGTCCCTATATTCCTGGGTCTGATCAGTGACCTGTTTCCCCAGCTGGATGTCCCCAGGAAGAGAGACCCAGAGCTGGAGACAGCTGTACGACAGTCAGTCAGCGAACTACACCTGCAGCCTGAGGAAAACTTTATACTCAAGGTATAGCAATGAAATTAAATGTAATGTCTGCACACGGTTTGCCTTAACTCCCCCCTCCCCCTTTTCTCACTAGGTGACTCAGTTGGAGGAGCTGCTGGCTGTCAGACACTCAGTGTTTGTAGTAGGAGGAGCTGGGACGGGGAAGAGCCAGGTAAACTTACTAACAAACACATTCACACAAATGAATCGAAGCCAACAGTATTCAAATGTCCTCTATGTAACTCCAAAGCATTTTGTATGTCAACGTTATATCTTTGAGGTTTTTAACATGTGGTACTTTGTGGTTGGACAGATTTTGAAGACCCTCCACAGAACGTATGCTAATCTGAGGATGAAGCCTGTGTGGCACGACATCAACCCTAAAGCTGTGACCACAGACGAACTGTTTGGCTATCTACACCCTGCTACCAGAGAATGGAAGGATGGTCTGTGGTCTGCACACGCACCCACACACACACATAGACACATAGACAGTGTGGAGACTTGCTGTTCGAGTTTGGTCAATGTTGATTACATTTATTTTGGTCATTTTAGGCCTGTTCTCCTCCACTATGAGGGAGCTGACACGACAGGTGGGCCATGACGGGCCCAAGTGGATTGTTCTGGATGGAGACATAGACCCCATGTGGATAGAATCCCTCAACACTGTCATGGATGACAACAAGGTACGTGTGTGTGTGTGTGTCTCTCTGTCTCGTTCCTTCTCTTTCTCTCCATCTGTCGGTGATGACCTATCTTTCTCCTCCTGTCTCACTGCCACCTCTCTCTCCCTGTGTCTTTCTTTTATGGTACTGATTACTCTCCCCCTCGCTTTCTCTCTCTCTCCCCCGATCTCTCTCTCTCACTCTCTCTCTCTCTAGGTGTTAACCTTGGCCAGTAATGAGCGTATCAGTCTATCTTCCTCCATGCGTCTGCTTTTTGAGATCAGCCACTTGAGAGCTGCAACCCCAGCCACAGTCTCCCGCGCTGGGATACTATACGTCAATCCACAAGACCTGGGCTGGAGCTCGTCAGTACACACACTCATGCAGGGACACACACTCACACACACGTATGACTGCCCACTCTCACAATGTATTCTGGCCCTCAGGTACGTAACAAGTTGGATTGACACCAGGCAGGCCCAATCAGAGCGAGCCAATTTGACCATCCTGTTTGACAAGTACGTCCCATACTGCCTTGAGCAGGTCCGCTGTAACCTCAAGACCATCACTCCTATACCTGAGAACAGCATGGTGCAGGTAACACAGACACACACTGTTGTCCAATCAGACATTGTGTTCTCTGTCTGCTGTCCAATCAGACACTGTGTTATCTGTCTGTTGTCCAATCAGACACTATGTTCCTTGTTGGACTGCCTACTGACAGAAGACAACACTCCTCCTGACTCTCCCAGGGAACTCTATGAGATCTACTTCGTCTTCGCCTGCGTCTGGGCCTTTGGAGGAGCTCTGTTCCAGGACCACGTGAGTGTGTGTGTGTGTGTGTGTGTGTGTGTGTGTGTGTGTGTGTGTGTGTGTGTGTGTGTGTGTGTGTGTGTGTGTGTGTGTGTGTGTGTGTGTGTGTGTGTGTGTGTGTGTGTGTGTGTGTGTGTGTGTGTGTGTGTGTGTGTGTGTGTGTGTACTCTCTGTCAGTGCCAGCAACCCATGTAACTCTACCTCAGCTAATATTTATCTGCTCATTCATTGTCTTTTCCAGTTGATAGACTATCGCGCTGAGTTCAGTCGCTGGTGGTCGAAGGAGATGAGAGCGGTGAAGTTCCCTTCGCAGGGCACAGTGTTTGACTACTTCATAGACTCAGACACTAAGAAGTTCAGTCCCTGGATTGAGAGGACGCCCCGGTTTGAGCTGGAGCCTGATGTCCCCCTACAGGTCTGTACTTGTTTCGGCTCCCTTAGTGAAGTGCACTTGTTGCAAATCTCTCTGCATGAGAATGTGTTCTGACTGACTAAGTTTCACTGGTGTGCCTTTCGCAACAGCAGTATGTACATGTGTGTGTGTGCGTGCGTTTTAGTGTAGTGTTGTGAATTTGTGACGTGAGTGTATCTATGTCTGCGTGTGTATTTCTGACGTGTGTGTGTGTTTCCAGACGGTGCTAGTCCACTCGGCAGAGACCATCTGTCTTACGTACTTCATAGACCTGCTGCTGCAGAGAGGCAAGCCTGTGATGTTGGTGGGGAACGCTGGAGTAGGGAAGACCATCCTGGTGTCTGATAAAGTAGCCAAGCTAAAGGAGGACTACATGGTGGCTAAAGTACCCTTCAACTACTACACCACCTCGGCTATGCTACAGCGTGAGTCACCAGTGGCCTTTGTCTGCCACTCTATGCCGTAGTTGGAGTTATATCTGCCTGGTTCCATTTCAATTACTTGAACCACTTATTAGAGGGCAACCAGGGATGGAACCAAACCAATCTCTGCGCTCAAGAACTGATTCAGTATCAGCCCTCGTACTTCACTGGTGATTCTAGTGTGCCATATTTTAATGGATATTATGTTTAAAAACCCCTAGAGTTGATGTCCAAAAATCAAATTAGCATAAAACAAAATTCCCCATCAAAATACATCTGTTTAAGCTAGAGTCGTCAATGGATTACATGCGCTGACCACCTGGCAAGTGTCTTCACTGACATTTTCAACCTCTCCCTGTCTGAGTCTGTAATACCAACATGTTTCAAGCAGACCACAGTCCCTGTGCCCAAGAACACTAAGGTAACCTGCATAAATGACTACAGACCCGTAGCACTCACGTCTGTAGCCATAAAGTGCTTTGAAAGGCTGGTCATGGCTCACATCAACACCAAAATCCCAGAAACCCAAGACACACTCCAATTTGCATACCGCCCCAACAGATCCACAGATGATGCAATCTCTATTGCACTCCACACTGCCCTTTCACACCTGGACGAAAGGAACACCTATGTGAGACTGATATTCATTCACTACAGCTCAGCGGTCAACACCATAGCGACCTCAAAGCTCATCACTAAGGTAAGGACCCTGGGACTAAACACCTCCCTCTGCAACTGAATCCTGGACTTCCTGACGGGCCGCCCCCAGGTGGTAATGGTAGGTAACAACCTATTTGCCACGCTGATCCTTAACATGGGGGCCCCTTAGGGGTGCGTGCTCAGTCCCCTACTGTACTCCCTGACCACTCATAACTGCACGGCCAGGCACAACTCCAACACCATCATTAAGTTTGCCGATGACACAACAGTGGTAGGCCTGATCGCCAACATCGACGAGACAGCATTTAGGGAGGAGGTCAGAGACCTGGCCGTGTGGTGCCAGGACAACAACCTCTCCCTCAACGTGATCAAGACTAAGAAGACGATTGTGGACTACAGGAAAAGGAGGACCTAGCATGCCCCCATTCTCATCGACAGGGCCATAGTGGAGCAGGTTGAGAGCATCAAGTTCCTTGGTGTCCTCATCACCAACAAACTAACATGTTCCAAGCACACCAAAACAGTTGTGAAGAGGGCACGACAAAACCTATTCCCCCTCAGGAGACTGAAAAGACTTGGCATGGGTCCCCAGATCCTCAAAAGGTTCTACAGCTGCACCATCGAGAGCATCCTGACTGGTTGTATCACTGCCTGGTATAGCAACTGCTCGGCCTCCGACCGCAAGGCACTACAGGGTGTAGTGCATATGGCACAGTACGTCACTGGGGCCAATCTTCCTGACATCCAGGACCTCTATACCAGACGGTGTCAGAGGAAGGCCCTAAAAATTGTCAAAGACTCCAGCCACCCTCCAGCCACTCAGACTGTTCTCTCTGCTATCGCACGGCAAGCGGTACCGGAGCTCCATGTCTAGGTCCAAGAGGCTTCTAAACAGCTTCTACCCCCAAGCCACAAGACTACTGAACATCTAAGAAAATGGCTACCCAGTCTACTTGTATTGCCCTCCCTCTTTTATGCTGCTTCTACACTCTGTTATTATCTATCCATAAGTCACTTTAATAACTCTACCCACGTGTAAACTACTGTTCAAAAGTTTGGGGACACTTAGAGATGTCCTTGTTTTTCTAAGAAAAGGTAATTTTTGTCCATTTAAAATAACATCAAATCGATTAGAAATACAGTGTATCGTTTTAAAAGTCTAATATATAATTAGAAAACCCTTTTGCAATTATGTTAGCTTAGTCTAAAGAAGCAAAAAAACTGGCCTTCTTTAGACTAGTTGAGTATCTGGAGCAACAGCATTTGTGGGTTCGATTACAGGCTCAAAATGGCCATAAACAAAGACTTTCTTCTGAAACTCGTCGGCCTATTGTTGTTCTGAGAAATGAAGGCTGTTCCATGCAAGACATTTCTAAGAAACTAAACATCTTGTACAACGCTGTGTACTACTCCCTTCACAGAACAGCACACTAACCAGAATAGAAAGAGGAGTGGGAGGCCCCGGGGCACAACTGACCGAGAGGACAAGTACATTAGAGTGTCTAGTTTGAGAAACAGACGCCTCACAAGTCCTCAACTGGTAGCTTCATTAAATAGTACACTTAAAACACCAGTCTCAACGTCAACAGTGAAGAGGTAACTCTGGGATGCTGGCCTTCTAGGCAGAGTTCCTCTGTCCAGTGTCTGTGTTCTTTTTCCCATCTTAACCTTTTCTTTTTATTGGCCAGACTGAGATATGGCTTTTTCTTTGCAACTCTGCCTAGAAGACCAGCATCTCGGCATCGCTGCATCACTGAAGACTCGTCTGAAGGTAGCCCTGTAACAGTTAAAAAATGTAATGCAAGTATACAGTGCATTCAGAGAGTATTCCGCCCCCTTCCCTTTTCCCATATTTTGATAAATTACAGCGTTATTGTAAAATTGAATGAATTACGTTTTTTACTCATCAATCTACACACAATACCCCATAATGACAAAGCAAAAACTGCATTTTAAGAAATGTTGGAAAATGTATTGGAAATTTAAAAAACTTTGCTAAAAACCCTTTGCTATGAGACTAAAAATTGAACTCAGGTGCATCCTGTTTCCAATTATCATCCTTGAGATGTTTCTACAACTTGATTGGAGTTCACCTGTGGAGAATTCAATTGATTTGACATGATTGGGAAAAGCACACACCTATCTATGTAAGGTCCCACAGTTGACAATGTATGTCAGAGCAAAAAACAAGCTATGAGGTCGAAGGAATTGTCCGTAGAGCTCCGAGACAGGATTGTGTCGAGGCACAGATCTGAGGAAAGGTACCAAATATTTCTGCGGCATTGAAGGTCCACAAGAACACAGTGGCCTCCAAGTTTGGAACCAGACTCTTCCTAGAGCTGGCCGCCTGGCCAAACTGAGCAATCGGGGGGTAAGGGCCTTGGTCAGGGAGGTGACCAAGAACCCGATGGTCACTCTGACTGAGCTCCAGAGTTCCTCTGTGGAGATGGGAGAACCTTCCAGAAGGACAACCATCTCTGCAGCACTCCACCAATCAGGCCTTTATGATAGAGTGGCCAGATGGAAGCCACTCCTAAAAGGCACATAACAGCCCGCCAAAAGGCAACTAAAGGACTCTCAGACCATGAGAAACAAGATTCTCTGGTCTGATGAAACCAAGATTAAACTCTTTGGCCTGAATGCCAAGCGTCAAGTCTGGAGGAAGCCTGGCACCATCCCTACGGTGAAGCATGGTGGTGGCACAATATGCTGTGGGGATGTTTTTCAGCGGCAAGAACTGAGAGACTAGTCAGGATCGATGGAAAGATGAACCGCGCAAAGTACAGAGAGATCCTTGATGAAAACCTGCTCCAGAGCGCTCCGGACCTCAGACTGGGGCGAAAGTTCACCTTCCAACAGGACAGCGACCCTAAGCACACAGCCAAGACAACGCAGGAGTGGCTTCGGGACAAGTCTCTGAATGTCCTTGAGTGGCCCAGCCAGAGCCCAGACTTGAACCCGATCGAACATCTCTGGAGAAACCTGAAAATAGCTGCACAGCGTCGCTCCACACGCAACCTGAATAGAGCTTGAGAGGATCTGCAGAGAAAAATGGGAGAAATTCCCCAAATACAGGTATTCCCAGCTTGTAGCATCATACCCATGAAGGCTCGGGGTTGTAATTGCTGCAAAGGTGCTTTAACAAAGTACTGAATAAAGGGTCTGAATACTTACGAAAATGTGATATTTCATTTTTTTTTATACATTTGCAAACATTTCTACAAACCTGTTTTTGGTTTGACATTATGGGATATTGTGTGTAGATTGAGATTGATGAGAAAAATATATATATTTAATCCATTTTAGAATAAGGCTGTAACGTAACAGAATGTGGAAAAAGTCAGGAGGTCTGAATACTTTTCTGAATGCACTGTCTATGGAAGTAGTACAGTGCCCGCCCAAAATATGGGTAAAAATAGATAATAATTTCTTATATCTCTCAGGTATAGGACAGACACTTCAAAACACTTTCTTTTGATACATGTTTTACCCTGATATCTACAGTACAGGGGTCCTACATTCATGTATGAATGGGGCGACAGGTAGCCTAGTGTTTAGAGCGTTGGGTGGATCAAATTATTAATTATTATGTTATTCATGCGTTCCTATGGGCTAGAACCAGGAAGACCAAATTCAACGTTTAATCAAATATCGATTTTTATATCTACAGTACAGGGGTCCTACATTCCAAATTAAACAGCAGAAGTATCCATGGCCCGACCGTTTTAAAACTGTGTCAGCGTAGTAGAACTTGAACGGCTATATTTCTGCTGCCTATAGTGACATAACGAGATGTGTGTGTGTGTGTGTGTGTGTGTGTGTGTGTAGAGGACTGGCCACCCCTCATAGCCTGCTTCCTCTCTAGGTTTCTTCCTAGGTTTTGGCCTTTCTAGGGAGTTTTTCCTGGCCACCGTGTTTCTACACCTGCATTGCTTGCTGTTTGGGGTTTTAGGCTGGGTTTCTGTACAGCACTTTGAGATATCAGCTGATGTACGAAGGGCTATATAAACACATTTTATTTGACTTGATTTTGATTTGTGTACTGCAGGTGTGTTAGAGAAGCCTCTAGAGAAGAAGGCAGGGCGTAACTATGCTCCTCCTGGAACCAAGAAACTAATCTACTTCATAGACGACCTCAACATGCCTGAGGTGGATGTGTATGGTACTGTCCAGCCACACACACTCATACGCCAGCACCTGGACTACAACCACTGGTGAGAGGACACACACATACATACACGCACGCACGCACACGCACACTCAAACATCGTTGCATGAACTTGAACTTCTAGTGTGCGTGTGTTTGCGTGTTTATGTGGTCTTGCAGGTATGACAGACAGAGGCTGGTGCTGAAAGAGATCCATAACTGCCAGTACATCACCTGTATGAACCCAACAGCAGGGAGCTTCTCAGTCAACCCCAGACTACAGGTAACACACATATACAGTCAACTCTAGACAACAGTAACACACACACACACAGGCTAACCCCTCTCTCCTCGCTCTCTCTCTCTCAGAGGCATTTCTCAGTGTTTGCGGTTCATTTCCCTAGCGCTGAGGCGCTAGCCACCATCTTCACTAGCATCCTGTCAGCCCATTTCCTCCAGGGGGGCTTCAGCTATGGCGTCTCGCGCTCTATAGGAACACTAATACAGGTATACGTCAGTCTGTCGGTCTATCTGATTATCTGCCTGCCTGTCTGTCTGCCTGTCTGCCAGTCTGTCTGTGTCTCTTTCAGTCTGTCTGTCTGTCACTCAATCTACTTTCCTCCTCCCTCCCTCCATCCATTCTTGTCTTTCTCCAACTGCAGGCAGCCATCTGTCTCCATCAGAAGATCAGTCAGAACTTCCTCCCCACGGCCATACGCTTCCACTATATCTTCAACCTGAGGGACCTCTCCAACATCTTCCAGGTAGCACACACATACATTGAAAAAACATCATCGTCATCATCAATCTTCATCAATATGGATTCATGCCTCTCTATCTCATTCTTTATCTATGACTCCCTCTCGCTCTCGCTCTTTATCTACATCTCCCTCTCTGTGTAGGGTATTCTGTTTGCCCTGCCAGATTGTGTGCGTTACCCCATAGACCTGGTCCATCTGTGGCTCCATGAGTCGTCCCGGGTTTACTCTGACAAACTGATGGAGGAGAAGGATGTGGAACTCTTCAACAAGATCCTACTGGACACTGGCAAGAGATACTTTGAGGTGAGAGACATGTGGCAGCCATCTTCTGGGGTTGTTACAAACAAGACTGCTTGACATATGACTTGATACTCTATTTACTCCATTCACTCATATTTACATCTTGTGTCTCTCTGAAATTGCTTATTGTGTCTCTCTGAAAGTGCATTCGGAAAGTATTCAGACCCCTTCCCTTTTTCCACGTTTTGTCACGCTCCAGCCCTTTTCTAAAATAGATTAAATCAATCTACACGCAACCTCATAATGACTGAGTAAAGGGTCTGAATACTTACGTAAATGTGATATTTCAGTTTAAATGTTTTATACATTTGCAAAAAATTCTAAAAAACTGTTTTTGCGTTGTCATTATCAGTGGCGATTTTAGCATGTAAATCTTGGTGGGGCAAAAAAAAAGTGGGAAGCATGCCAGCAAAGCCACTACACAACACTAAACAATATATGAATTGAAACGGTGACAAACTGTGCCCACAAACTGTTCTGGCCTACATAGAGCTGTCCCAACACCTTACCACTGCTACACCTGGCAGTGAAACAGTTCATTCAGCCTCATTTACTGCCTTCAAAAAACATAGCTGATATGGCTGACTTGCTTAAACAGACGTGGTTTCTACTGACAATTGAGATGTACACGCTATGGCATAAGCGGAACGACAAGCTAATAAGACCTCCCGGGTGGGGCAGTGGTCTAGGGCACTGCATCACAGTGCTAGCTGCGCCACCAGAGTCTCTGGCTTCACGCCCAGGCTGGGCTGGGTTCGCGCCCAGGCTCTGTCGCAGCCGGCCACAACCGGGAGGTCCGTGGGGCGACGCACAATTGGCATAGCGTCGTCCGGGTTAGGGAGGGTTTGGCCGGTAGGGATATCCTTGTCTCACTATGTAAAAAAAAATGTAATAAAATGTATGCACTCTACTGTAAGTCGCTCTGGATAAGAGTGTCTGCTAAATGACTAAAATGTAAATAAGAGGCAATCCGTGATTTTGATTAAGACATTAATGAGCGAGCTAGAACGGACGTAGTCAATATAACTATTTGTTCAGCACTTTTGAAATATACAGCGAAAGAATTTTAAACATGGGCCGTTCTTACAGGGTTCTCCCCGTACACCAAGTCAGAACCGTAGTATAAATAAAGGGGGCATATAATCAGACAATGAACGCTCTTACAATATTCAAGAACAGTAGGCAAAATTAAGAGGTGAAAATAGACAAAATTATTAGGGTGAGGCATATGGGCTTCTAACAGCTTACTACACAACATACACTTAGTATTACTTTCTTAGCTACAGTACACATCTCCCTGGCATATTACATAATTTATGCAGCACCATACAATACATTTTTGGACTCACCTTGTTGTGCTGTGCTCACTTGAACAGGAAGGTGGCGCGGTGGTCCTTTGTGTGCACATTTTGTCATCAACGTCTGGCATTCTCTGGATGTATGGTGCTTTCAAGACAACTGGGAACTAAAAAAAAAGGTTGAATAATGATGACATCAGTGATCTTCAGGTCATAGTTCTAGAAAGAGGCCCGAATTCCGAGTTGGATGAAAGTTCAAAACGTATTTTCCCAGTCGTAGCTCGTTTTTCCCAAGTTCCCAGTTGTCTTGAACTCTTTAAAGCAGATGTTGCAGTTCCGAGTTAACAGTTGTTATGAGCAAGGCACAATTCATGCTTCATTGACAGAATGGCCCATGTTGAATGTTTATAATTTTTAACTAGGAAAAGAGACCCTTAATCTTAGACTTGGGACCACACAACCACTCCACTGAATAGCAGGCTGATGATTGCTTTGCAATCCTTGCAGTTAGCCACTGATTCCTTCCAAACAACTCATTGCTGAATTTGAGATTTCCAACCTGGTGAGCAATCTTTATGTACAATGGCCGATGAGCACTGATACGTTTTATCTATAATTTCTCGTCATTATTTCTCTTCACATGATAAGGATTAAAAAGTATTTGCCAGTAGATTGTTGACTTGATTCATGACGATGACTGCCCGCTAAGTTTTGAAAGTATGATGTTGGCATGATCAGTCCAATCAAAGCTACTGTAGATATATGTGATTTAACAAAGTTGTATCTGTGGCCAATGACCTTGAGCCTTCTTGGATGGGCACTTCTAATGTAACTCTATGGCAGCACCCAAGGGGCTTGAATATTCTAGCTCTACCCTTAGACTTTGTGGTGATGTAGTGTCCCCATGAGTGACAGAGCACTGAGCCAATCACGGCGCTATGCTCCGTATTTTCTGCTGGCTTGCCCCACCACCACAGAAAGCACTGAGCTAGGCTGAAGCACCTGCATTTTGAAGCTGCCTTACTCAAGAAAACAAAAATGAGACCATTTGTATGCAGCTTTATTAAGTCATCGATATATCTTGTTTGCAAGATATTGTTTGCAAACTGATATGTGACACGTATTAATGCCAAGATAGCATGCAGAACAGGAAAGCCCCTCCCCAACATTGTGGGGCTCTGCCCCAACTGCCCTGAATGAGGGGTCGCCACTGGTCATTATGGGGTATTGTGTGTAGATTGATGAGGGGGGGAAACGATTGAATCCATTTTAGAATAAGGCTGTAACGTAACAAAATGTGGAAAAGGTCAAGGGGTCTTAGTACTTTCCGAATGCACTGTACACTTACTGTAAGTGATCTACTGTTCTGTTCAAGTTCTCACTCTGGCTTTGTCTTTTTTCCCGCTCTCGCTCTCACGCTCTCGCTCTCTCGCTCTCTCCCTCCTCTCCCCCCTCTCTATGCAGGGTATAGATGAGTCTGTTTTCATCCACCAGCCCCTGGTGTACTGTCACTTTGCCCATGGGGTGGGGGAGCCCAGGTACCACCAGGCGTCAGACTGGGAGAAGCTCCAGAAGACCCTGACTGATGCTCTGGAACACTACAACGAGCTGCATGCTGTCATGAACCTGGTGCTCTTTGAGGAGGCCATGCAGCATGTGTGAGAGTCACACACACACTGCTCTGTCTGTCGCATTCTCCACTCGCTCAGTCAATCACTAACCTCACTCTGCTCAGTGCGCCACACACACACACACACACACACACACACACACACACACACACACACCCACACACACTTACTTTGCTTATTTTCATGCTGTAGACTGCAGGTAATGCACATACAATCACTCATCACACTGAAATAAGAACACACTCACACCAAGTTGGTATGTCTGTGTCCAGGTGTCGTATCAGTCGTATCCTGGAGGCCCCCCATGGTAATGCTCTGCTGGTGGGGGTGGGAGGCAGTGGGAAGCAGAGTCTGTGTCGCCTCGCTGCCTTCCTCAGTACCCTGGAGGTGTTCCAGATTACACTGAGGAAGGGCTACGGGATACATGACCTACGGGTACGGACTATCGACCAAATAACGGCTAAATACTGCTCCCGGGTGGCGCAGTGGTCTAGGGCACTGCATCGCAGTGCTAGCTGCGCCACCAGAGTCTCTGGGTTCGCGCCCAGGCTGGGCTGGGTTCGCGCCCAGGCTCTGTCGCAGCCGGCCGCAACCTAGAGGTCCGTGGGGCGGCGCACAATTGGCATAGCGTCGTCCGGGTTAGGGAGGGTTTGGCCGGTAGGGATATCCTTGTCTCAGTATGTAAAATGTAATAAAATGTATGCACTCTACTGTAAGTCGCTCTGGATAAGAGCGTCTGCTAAATGACTAAAATGTAAATGTAAATACAACCGATTTTCTGGAAGGTTGAAAGCAAGAACTCTAGATATCTAGATCCTGCTCATCTACACGAACCCCCCCTTCCCTCATCTCTCTCCCTCTTTTTCCCCCTCTCTCTCCCTCGCTCTCTCTGTCTGTAGAGTGATATAGCAGCGCTGTACATCAAGGTGGGGGTGAAGAATATTGGGACAGTCTTCCTCCACACAGATGCCCAGATCCCAGACGAACGCTTCCTAGTCCTCATCAACGACATGCTGGCATCAGGTACGCACCAACACCTCAACCATCAACGACATGCTGGCATCAGGTACGCACCAACACCTCAACCATCAACGACATGCTGGCATCAGGTACGCACCAACACCTCAACCATCAACGACATGCTGGCATCAGGTACGCACCAACACCTCAACCATCAACGACATGCTGGCATCAGGTACGCACCAACACCACACCTCAACCATTAACAACATGCTGGCATCAGGTACGCACCAACACCTCAACCATTAACGACATGCTGGCATCAGGTACGCACCAACACCACACCTCAACCATTAACGACATGCTGGCATCAGGTACGCACCAACACCTCAACCATCAACGACATGCTGGCATCAGGTACGCACCAACACCTCAACCATCAACGACATGCTGGCATCAGGTACGCACCAACACCACACCTCAACCATTAACGACATGCTGGCATCAGGTACGCACCAACACCTCAACCATCAACGACATGCTGGCATCAGGTACGCACCAACACCTCAACCATCAACGACATGCTGGCATCATGTACGCACCTACACCACACCTCAACCATCAATGACATGCTGGCATCAGGTACGCACCTTCACCACATCTCAACCATCAACGACATGCTGGCATCATGTGCCCTGTCTCCTAGGGGACATCCAAAACCTGATCTGTAAGGAGGAAGTGGACATGATCGGGACGCCTCATCCTCTAGCTAGTGTGTTAGTATGCTAGTTTGTGCCCTGTCTCCTAGGGGACATCCCAGACCTGTTCAGTGAGGAGGAAGTGGATATGATCGTGACGTCCATCCGTATGGAGCTAAGAGGACTGGGCCTGATTGACAACAGAGACAACTGCTGGGCCTTCTTCATCGAGAGGATACGGAGGCAGCTCAAGGTCTGTCTACTGGGCTCAATGAGATCAATCAATTAAAGTCAGCTCTATAACAGGAAATGTAATAGGTGGAAGGTGGAAACTATGTGGTATGTTTACAATAAAGTATGCGCAATTTATTTCCTGAAGAGGGAAATGTCAACAGTGACAAATAGCTGGTTTGTCTCTCTCCTCTGTTCTTCTCCCCCCCCCCCCTCGCTACAGGTGGTCCTGTGTTTTTCCCCGGTAGGGTTCACCCTGCGTACCCGTGCTCGTAAGTTCCCGGCCCTGGTCAACTGCACGGCCATAGACTGGTTCCACTCCTGGCCTCAGCTGGCCCTTCAGTCTGTCAGCACCACGTTCATAGAGAAGATACCTGATCTGGAGGTTAACACCAGTCTGAAGACACATCACAATCACATAGACAGTGGAGGATAATTATGGAGAACAGTCATTTGTTTGCATATCCATGTTTTCTCTCTGACCTCTCTAGCCGGATGTCCGTGCGTCCATCAGTGAGTTTATCTCCTACGCCCATACCAGTGTTAACGAGGTGAGAGACTGACAAACAATTTCACTTTACAACAGAAAGGACTTCATTTCAGTGACAGTTGAGTGGATCATCGTAGCTATATAAATCAAGTGACAGATCATTTGAATATAATATTGAAAGTACTTCATTGTCTCGATGTGTTCTAGGTGAGTGTGAAGTACCAGCAGAACGAGAAGCACTTCAACTACACCACTCCCAAGAGCTTCCTGGAGTTCATGAAGCTGTACGGTAACCTACTGGGGACAAAACGCAGAGAGCTCACTCAGAAGATGGAGAGACTGGAGAACGGCCTGCAGAAACTACAGACCACAGCCTCACAGGTCAGTCAGACTCATTTCCCCCCCCCCCACCCCCACACACACACAGGAACACACAGTCTCTCCCTTTCTGCCTCTTCCCTCTCTCTCTCTCTCTCTCTCTCTCTCTCTGATCCATCTCTGTACCTACCTTCCATCCCTATCCACTTCCCCCTTCTCAGGTGGAGGATCTAAAGGCTAAGTTGGCAGTCCAGGAAGTAGAGTTGTGGCAGAGGAACACAGACACAGAGGCTCTCATCTCTAAGATCGGCCAGCAGACAGACAAACTCAACCAGGAGAGGGCTGTGGCAGACGCAGAGGAACAGAGGGTACGAGTGAGCATGTGTGCACGTGAGCCTTGATCAGTTTCAAGGAATCCTCAGAAATCAAAATGGTATTAATTGTAATTATTAGGTAATTGCCATTTTGTCGTGTCATTTCTAAGTTTAAATGTGTAATGTATAAGTGTTTAGTGTGTGGTGCTGTGTGTTGTTGTCCTTAGGTAGGAACCATCCAGGCTGAGGTGACCACGCAGCAACAGCAGAGTGAAGAGGACCTGGCGAAGGCTGAACCTGCCTTACAGGCAGCTAACGCAGCCCTCAACACACTCAACAGGGTAACACACTACAGGCAGCTAACGCAGCCCTCAACACACTCAACAGGGTAACACACAGCTCTACAGGCAGCTAACGCAGCTCTCAACACACTCAACAGGGTAACACACTACAGGCAGCTAACGCAGCTCTCAACACACTCAACAGGGTAACACACAGCTCTACAGGCAGCTAACACAGCTCTCAACACACTCAACAGGGTAACACACAGCTCTACAGGCAGCTAACGCAGCTCTCAACACACTCAACAGGGTAACACACTACAGGCAGCTAACGCAGCCCTCAACACACTCAACAGGGTAACACACTACAGGCAGCTAACGCAGCCCTGAACACACTCAACAGGGTAACACACTACAGGCAGCTAACGCAGCCCTCAACACACTCAACAAGGTAACACACAGCTCTACAGGCAGCTAACGCAGCTCTCAACACACTCAACAGGGTAACACACTACAGGCAGCTAACGCAGCTCTCAACACACTCAACAGGGTAACACACTACAGGCAGCTAACGCAGCTCTCAACACACTCAACAGGGTAACACACTACAGGCAGCTAACGCAGCCCTCAGCACACTCAACAGGGTAACACACTACAGGCAGCTAACGCAGCTCTCAACACACTCAACAGGGTAACACACTACAGGCAGCTAACGCAGCTCTCAACACACTCAACAGGGTAACACACAGCAATACAGGCAGCTAACGCAGCCCTCAACACACTCAACAGGGTAACACACTACAGGCAGCTAACGCAGCCCTCAACACACTCAACAGGGTAACACACAGCTCTACAGGCAGCTAACGCAGCTCTCAACACACTCAACAGGGTAACACACTACAGGCAGCTAACGCAGCTCTCAACACACTCAACAGGGTAACACACTACAGGCAGCTAACGCAGCCCTCAGCACACTCAACAGGGTAACACACTACAGGCAGCTAATGCAGCTCTCAACACACTCAACAGGGTAACACACTACAGGCAGCTAACGCAGCTCTCAACACACTCAACAGGGTAACACACAGCTCTACAGGCAGCTAACGCAGCTCTCAACACACTCAACAGGGTAACACACAACTCTACAGGCAGCTAAACAGCTCTCAACACACTCAACAGGGTAACACACAGCTCTACAGGCAGCTAACGCAGCCCTCAACACACTCAACAGGGTAACACACTACAGGCAGCTAACGCAGCTCTCAACACACTCAACAGGGTAACACACTACAGGCAGCTAACGCAGCCCTCAACACACTCAACAGGGTAACACACTACAGGCAGCTAACGCAGCCCTCAACACACTTAACAGGGTAACACACAGCTCTACAGGCAGCTAACGCAGCTCTCAACACACTCAACAGTGTAACACACTACAGGCAGCTAACGCAGCCCTCAACACACTCAACAGGGTAACACACAGCTCGACAGGCAGCTAACGCAGCCCTCAACACACTCAACAGGGTAACACACTACAGGCAGCTAACGTAGCCCTCAACACACTCAACAGGGTAACACACTACAGGCAGCTAACGCAGCCCTCAACACACTCAACAGGGTAACACACTACAGGCAGCTAACGTAGCCCTCAACACACTCAACAGGGTAACACACTACAGGCAGCTAACGCAGCCCTCAACACACTCAACAGGGTAACACACTACAGGCAGCTAACGCAGCTCTCAACACACTCAACAGGGTAATACACTACAGGCAGCTAACGCAGCCCTCAACACACTCAACAGGGTAACACACTACAGGCAGCTAACACAGCCCTCAACACACTCAACAGGGTAACACACTACAGGCAGCTAACACAGCTCTCAACACACTCAACAGGGTAACACTCTACAGGCAGCTAACGCAGCTCTCAACACACTCAACAGGGTAACACACTACAGGCAGCTAACGCAGCCCTCAACAGGGTAACACACTACAGGCAGCTAACGTAGCCCTCAACACACTCAACAGGGTAACACACAGCTCTACAGGCAGCTAACGCAGCTCTCAACACACTCAACAGTGTAACACACTACAGGCAGCTAACGCAGCTCTCAACACACTCAACAGGGTAACACACTACAGGCAGCTAACGCAGCCCTCAACACACTCAACAGGGTAACACACAGCTCTACAGGCAGCTAACGCAGCTCTCAACACACTCAACAGGGTAACACACTACAGGCAGCTAACGCAGCCCTCAACACACTCAACAGGGTAACACACAGCTCTACAGGCAGCTAACACAGCTCTCAACACACTCAACAGGGTAACACACAGCTCTACAGGCAGCTAACGCAGCTCTCAACACACTCAACAGGGTAACACACTACAGGCAGCTAACGCAGCTCTCAACACACTCAACAGGGTAACACACTACAGGCAGCTAACGCAGCCCTCAACACACTCAACAGGGTAACACACTACAGGCAGGTAACGCAGCTCTCAACACACTCAACAGGGTAACACACAGCTCTACAGGCAGCTAACGCAGCCCTCAACACACTCAACAGGGTAACCCACAGCTCTACAGGCAGCTAACGCAGCTCTCAACACACTCAACAGGGTAACACAGCTTTACAGGCAGCTAACGCAGCCCTCAACACACTCAACAGGGTAACACACAGCTCTACAGGCAGCTAACGCAGCCCTCAACACACTCAACAGGGTAACACACAACTCTACAGGCAGCTAACGCAGCTCTCAACACACTCAACAGGGTAACACACAGCTCTACAGGCAGCTAAACAGCCCTCAACACACTCAACAGGGTAACACACTACAGGCAGCTAACGCAGCTCTCAACACACTCAACAGGGTAACACTCTACAGGCAGCTAACGCAGCTCTCAACACACTCAACAGGGTAACACACTACAGGCAGCTAACGCAGCCCTCAACACACTCAACAGGGTAAAACACAGCTCTACAGGCAGCTAACGCAGCCCTCAACACACTCAACAGGGTAACACACTACAGGCAGCTAACGCAGCTCTCAACACACTCAACAGGGTAACACACTACAGGCAGCTAACACAGCTCTCAACACACTCAACAGGGTAACACACTACAGGCAGCTAACGCAGCCCTCAACACACTCAACAGGGTAACACACTACAGGCAGCTAACGCAGCCCTCAACACACTCAACAGGGTAACACACTACAGGCAGCTAACGCAGCCCTCAACACACTCAACAGGGTAACACAGTACAGGCAGCTAACGCAGCCCTCAACACACTCAACAGGGTAACACACTACAGGCAGCTAACACAGCCCTCAACACACTCAACAGGGTAACACACAGCTCTACAGGCAGCTAACGCAGCCCTCAACACACTCAACAGGGTAACACACAACTCTACAAGCAGCTAACGCAGCTCTCAACACACTCAACAGGGTAACACACAGCTCTACAGGCAGCTAACACAGCCCTCAACACACTCAACAGGGTAACACACAGCAATACAGGCAGCTAACGCAGCCCTCTACACACTCAACAGGGTAACACACTACAGGCAGCTAACGCAGCCCTCAACACACTCAACAGGGTAACACACTACAGGCAGCTAACGCAGCCCTCAACACACTCAACAGGGTAACACACTACAGGCAGCTAACACAGCCCTCAACACACTCAACAGGGTAACACACAACTCTACAGGCAGCTAAACAGCCCTCAACACACTCAACAGGGTAACACACAGCTCTACAGGCAGCTAACGCAGCCCTCAACACACTCAACAGGGTAACACACTACAGGCAGCTAACACAGCCCTCAACACACTCAACAGGGTAACACACAACTCTACAGGCAGCTAAACAGCCCTCAATACACTCAACAGGGTCACACACAACTCTACAGGCAGCTAAACAGCCCTCAACACAGTCAACAGGGTAACACACAACACTACAGGCAGCTAATGCAGCTCTCAACACACTCAACAGGGTAACACACTACAGGCAGCTAAACAGCTCTCAACACACTCAACAGGGTAACACACAGCTCTACAGGCAGCTAACGCAGCCCTCAACACACTCAACAGGGTAACACACTACAGGCAGCTAACGCAGCCCTCAACACACTCAACAGGGTAACACACTACAGGCAGCTAACGCAGCCCTCAACACACTCAACAGGGTAACACACTACAGGCAGCTAACGCAGCTCTCAACACACTCAACAGGGTAACACACTACAGGCAGCTAACGCAGCTCTCAACACACTCAACAGGGTAACACACTACAGGCAGCTAACGCAGCCCTCAACACACTCAACAGGGTAACACACTACAGGCAGCTAACGCAGCTCTCAACACACTCAACAGGGTAACACACTACAGGCAGCTAACGCAGCTCTCAACACACTCAACAGGGTAACACACTACAGGCAGCTAACGCAGCTCTCAACACACTCAACAGGGTAACACACTACAGGCAGCTAACGCAGCCCTCAACACACTCAACAGGGTAACACAATACAGGCAGCTAACGCAGCCCTCAACACACTCAACAGGGTAACACACTACAGGCAGCTAACGCAGCCCTCAACACACTCAACAGGGTAACACACTACAGGCAGCTAACGCAGCTCTCAACACACTCAACAGGGTAACACACTACAGGCAGCTAACGCAGCTCTCAACACACTCAACAGGGTAACACACTACAGGCAGCTAAACAGCCCTCAACACACTCAACAGGGTAACACAGTACAGGCAGCTAACGCAGCCCTCAACACACTCAACAGGGTAACACACTACAGGCAGCTAAACAGCCCTCAACACACTCAACAGGGTAACACACAGCTCTACAGGCAGCTAACGCAGCCCTCAACACACTCAAAAGGGTAACACACTACAGGCAGCTAACACAGCCGTCAACACACTCAACAGGGTAACACACAACTCTACAGGCAGCTAAACAGCCCTCAATACACTCAACAGGGTAACACACAACTCTACAGGCAGCTAAACAGCCCTCAAGACAGTCAACAGGGTAACACACAACACTACAGGCAGCTAATGCAGCTCTCAACACACTCAACAGGGTAACACACTACAGGCAGCTAAACAGCTCTCAACACACTCAACAGGGTAACACACAGCTCTACAGGCAGCTAACGCAGCCCTCAACACACTCAACAGGGTAACACACTACAGGCAGCTAACGCAGCCCTCAACACACTCAACAGGGTAACACACTACAGGCAGCTAACGCAGCCCTCAACACACTCAACAGGGTAACACACTACAGGCAGCTAACGCAGCTCTCAACACACTCAACAGGGTAACACACTACAGGCAGCTAACGCAGCCCTCAACACACTCAACAGGGTAACACACTACAGGCAGCTAACGCAGCTCTCAACACACTCAACAGGGTAACACACTACAGGCAGCTAAACAGCCCTCAACACACTCAACAGGGTAACACAGTACAGGCAGCTAACGCAGCTCTCAACACACTCAACAGGGTAACACAGTACAGGCAGCTAACGCAGCCCTCAACACACTCAACAGGGTAACACACTACAGGCAGCAAACACAGCCCTCAACACACTCAACAGGGTAACACACAGCTCTACAGGCAGCTAACGCAGCTCTCAACACACTCAACAGGGTAACACAGTACAGGCAGCTAACGCAGCCCTCAACACACTCAACAGGGTAACACACTACAGGCAGCAAACACAGCCCTCAACACACTCAACAGGGTAACACACAACTCTACAGGCAGCTAACGCAGCCCTCAACACACTCAACAGGGTAACACACAGCTCTACAGGCAGCTAACGCAGCCCTCAACACACTCAACAGGGTAACACACAGCTCTACAGGCAGCTAACACAGCCCTCAACACACTCAACAGGGTAACACACAGCTCTACAGGCAGCTAACGCAGCTCTCAACACACTCAACAGGGTAACACAGTACAGGCAGCTAACGCAGCCCTCAACACACTCAACAGGGTAACACACTACAAGCAGCTAACGCAGCCCTCAACACACTCAACAGGGTAACACACAGCTCTACAGGCAGCTAACACAGCCCTCAACACACTCAACAGGATAACACACAGCCCTACAGGCAGCTAACGCAGCTCTCAACACACTCAACAGGGTAACACACAGCTCTACAGGCAGCTAACGCAGCTCTCAACACACTCAACAGGGTAACACACAGCTCTACAGGCAGCTAACACAGCCCTCAACACACTCAACAGGGTAACACACTACAGGCAGCTAACGCAGCTCTCAACACACTCAACAGGGTAACACACTACAGGCAGCTAACGTAGCCCTCAACACACTCAACAGGGTAACACAGCTCTACAGGCAGCTAACGCAGCTCTCAACACACTCAACAGGGTAACACACTACAGGCAGCTAACGCAGCTCTCAACACACTCAACAGGGTAACACACTACAGGCAGCTAACGCAGCCCTCAACACACTCAACAGGGTAACACACTACAGGCAGCTAACACAGCTCTCAACACACTCAACAGGGTAACACACTACAGGCAGCTAACGCAGCACTCAACACACTCAACAGGGTAACACACTACAGGCAGCTATCGCAGCTCTCAACACACTCAACAGGGTAACACACAGCTCTACAGGCAGCTAACGCAGCTCTCAACACACTCAACAGGGTAACACAGTACAGGCAGCTAACGCAGCCCTCAACACACTCAACAGGGTAACACACTACAGGCAGCAAACACAGCCCTCAACACACTCAACAGGGTAACACACAACTCTACAGGCAGCTAACGCAGCCCTCAACACACTCAACAGGGTAACACACAGCTCTACAGGCAGCTAACGCAGCCCTCAACACACTCAACAGGGTAACACACAGCTCTACAGGCAGCTAACACAGCCCTCAACACACTCAACAGGGTAACACACAGCTCTACAGGCAGCTAACGCAGCTCTCAACACACTCAACAGGGTAACACACTACAGGCAGCTAACGCAGCCCTCAACACACTCAACAGGGTAACACACTACAAGCAGCTAACGCAGCCCTCAACACACTCAACAGGGTAACACACAGCTCTACAGGCAGCTAACACAGCCCTCAACACACTCAACAGGATAACACACAGCCCTACAGGCAGCTAACGCAGCTCTCAACACACTCAACAGGGTAACACACAGCTCTACAGGCAGCTAACGCAGCTCTCAACACACTCAACAGGGTAACACACAGCTCTACAGGCAGCTAACACAGCCCTCAACACACTCAACAGGGTAACACACTACAGGCAGCTAACGCAGCTCTCAACACACTCAACAGGGTAACACACTACAGGCAGCTAACGTAGCCCTCAACACACTCAACAGGGTAACACAGCTCTACAGGCAGCTAACGCAGCTCTCAACACACTCAACAGGGTAACACACTACAGGCAGCTAACGCAGCTCTCAACACACTCAACAGGGTAACACACTACAGGCAGCTAACGCAGCCCTCAACACACTCAACAGGGTAACACACTACAGGCAGCTAACACAGCTCTCAACACACTCAACAGGGTAACACACTACAGGCAGCTAACGCAGCACTCAACACACTCAACAGGGTAACACACTACAGGCAGCTATCGCAGCTCTCAACACACTCAACAGGGTAACACACAGCTCTACAGGCAGCTAACGCAGCCCTCAACACACTCAACAGGGTAACACACTACAGGCAGCTAACGCAGCTCTCAACACACTCAACAGGGTAACACACAGCTCTACAGGCAGCTAACGCAGCCCTCAACACACTCAACAGGGTAACACACTACAGGCAGCTAACACAGCTCTCAACACACTCAACAGGGTAACACACTACAGGCAGCTAACGCAGCCCTCAACACACTCAACAGGGTAACACACTACAGGCAGCTAACGCAGCCCTCAACACACTCAACAGGGTAACACACAGCTCTACAGGCAGCTAACGCAGCTCTCAACACACTCAACAGGGTAACACACTACAGGCAGCTAACACAGCCCTCAACACACTCAACAGGGTAACACACAGCTCTACAGGCAGCTAACGCAGCTCTCAACACACTCAACAGGGTAACACACTACAGGCAGCTAACGCAGCCCTCAACACACTCAACAGGGTAACACACAGCTCTACAGGCAGCTAACGCAGCTCTCAACACACTCAACAGGGTAACACACTACAGGCAGCTAACACAGCCCTCAACACACTCAACAGGGTAACACACAGCTCTACAGGCAGCTAACGCAGCTCTCAACACACTCAACAGGGTAACACACTACAGGCAGCTAACGCAGCCCTCAACACACTCAACAGGGTAACACACAGCTCTACAGGCAGCTAACGCAGCTCTCAACACACTCAACAGGGTAACACACTACAGGCAGCTAACACAGCCCTCAACACACTCAACAGGGTAACACACTACAGGCAGCAAACACAGCCCTCAACACACTCAACAGGGTAACACACTACAGGCAGCTCTGAACTCATTTTCACACAAAAAAAAACATACATGATTTGAATCATTAACTTAATACATGACTGAAGGCCAAATGCAGTCATCAATGTGATTTTCCTGTGTTTTATATATATTTACACAATATGAGTTTGGAATAATAGGGTGAAATTGTGAAGATGATTATGCCCTTTTAGTGTAAGAGCTGTATGAAAAGACTGCCTGAAATTTCAGCCTGTTGTGGTGGAATGGAGTATCGGCCTGCCTGGTGACATCAGGTGGTAACTTAGTTATTAGACCAATAAGAAAGAGAATTCCAAACCTCTCTTCCAATAACGGCTCATTTTCAGTTTTCCCCTCCCCAGTTAGACCACTCCCAGACAGCCCTAGCAAAATTCTTGCTTGAGAAATTGCTCTTTGCTAATAAGCTAATTTTCTTTTACCATTTTAATTTAAAACAATAACAAAAAGGTACTTAATTGCTACCCATTTAAAAAACGATAAGGCTCAAGACGAAAGCCTTGAGGCCGATACGTAAAGCTTAATAAAGAGCAGTCATACTAGCAAGAGCAGTTTGCAGGTTTCTTCTTTTTCTCTCACCTTATTCAACTGTTACCAGGCACCTGCAACAAAGATAGCTCAGATGTGCGAGTGCCTTTTGAATTTGACTTATTTCCTACCCAGAAATGATTTGATATTGAGATATATTGGACCTTTAATACATGACGTTTTTTACGTCATGTGATTCCTAAAATTGTGTGTCCTCCCCCTAGCTGAACCTGACAGAGTTGAAGACGTTCCCTAACCCCCCAGCCATAGTGACTAACGTGTCTGCTGCTGTCATGGTGCTACTGGCTCCTCATGGTAAATTGCCCAAAGACCGCAGCTGGAAGGCAGCGAAAGTAGTCATGAGCAAGGTCAGTCTTGGTGTGTCTTGTCCTGTCTGTGTGACCGTGTGTGTAAGGAGCATATCCCAGAGGTGACGGTTTGTCTGTCTGGCCGTCCGTGTGTCTGTGTCACTTTGTGTTAACGGGAGTGTTTCAGAGTGTTTCAGAGTGTTTCAGAGTGTGCACGCCCATGTGTGTGTCTATACCCAGGTGGATGACTTCCTACAGGCGTTGGTGAACTTCGACAAGGAACACGTCCCGGAATCGACAGTGAGGTGCGTGAGAGATGAGTACCTCCGTGACCCAGAGTTTAACCCTGAGTTTGTCAGACTCAAATCATCTGCCGCCGCCGGTCTCTGTGCCTGGGTCCTCAACATCATACGCTTCCACGAGGTACACTCCACACACACCAATACACAATGCTGTATACACTCCACACACACCAATACACAATGCTGTATACACCCCACACACACTAATACACAATGCTGTATACACCCCACACACACCAATACACAATGCTGTATACACTCCACACACACTAATACACAATGCTGTATACACCCCACACACACCAATACACAATGCTGTATACACTCCACACACACTAATACACAATGCTGTATACACCCCACACACACTAATACACAATGCTGTATACACTCCACACACACCAATACACAATGCTGTATACACCCCACACACACCAATACACAATGCTGTATACACTCCACACACACTAATACACAATGCTGTATACACTCCACACACTCCACACACAATGCTGTATACACTCCACACACACCAATACACAATGCTGTATACACCCCACACACACCAATACACAATGCTGTATACACCCCACACACACTAATACACAATGCTGTATACACCCCACACACACTAATACACAATGCTGTATACACCCCACACACACTAATACACAATGCTGTATACACCCCACACACACTAATACACAATGCTGTATACACCCCACACACACTAATACACAATGCTGTATACACTCCACACACACTAATACACAAAGCTGTATACACCCCACACACACTAATACACAATGCTGTATACACCCCACACACACTAATACACAATGCTGTATACACCCCACACACACTAATACACAATGCTGTATACACCCCACACACACCAATACACAATGCTGTATACACCCCACACACACCAATACAAAATGCTGTATACACCCCACACACACTAATACACAATGCTGTATACACCCCACACACACTAATACACAATGCTGTATACACTCCACACACACTAATACACAATGCTGTATACACCCCACACACACTAATACACAATGCTGTATACACCCCACACACACTAATACACAATGCTGTATACACCCCACACACACTAATACACAATGCTGTATACACTCCACACACACCAATACACAATGCTGTATACACCCCACACACACCAATACACACTACTGTATACAACCCACACACACTAATACACAATACTGTATACACCCCACACAGACAACAATACACCATACTGTATACACCACACACACAAATACATCATACTGTATACCCCACACACACACACACACACACACACACACTAATACACCATACTGCAGACTCCACACTCGCGCACATACACACACTAATACACCATGCTGTATACACCACACACACACTAAAACACCATACTGTATACACCAGACACACTAATACATAATACTGTATACACCACACACACACTAATACACAATACTGTATACACCACACACACACTAAAACACCATACTGTATACACCAGACACACTAATACACAATACTGTATACACCACACACACACTAAAACACCATACTGTATACACCAGACACACACTAATACACCGCACTGTATACACCACACACACACACACACACACACACACACACACACACACACACACACACACACACACTAATACACTGGACTGTATACACCACATACACACTAATACACCATACTTTATACACCACACATACTCTAATACACCATTCTGTATATAGATGCACACACACAAACTGAACACGTACAGTTGAAGTCGGAAGTTTACATACACCTTAGCCAAATACATTTAAAATCAGTTTTTCACAATTCCTGACATTTAATCCTAGTAAAAATTCCCTATCTTAGGTCAGTTAGGATTACCACTTTATTTTAAGAATGTGAAATGTCAGAATAATAGTAGAGAGAATGATTTATTTCAGGTTTTATTTATTTCATCACATTCCCAGTGGGTCAGAAGTTTACATACACTCAATTAATATTTGGTAGCATTGCCTTTAAATTGTTTAACTTGGGTCAAACGTTTTGGGTAGCCTTCCACAAGCTTCCCACAATAAGTTACTCCTGACAGAACTGGTGTAACTGAGTCAGGTTTGTAGGCCTCCTTGCTCGCACACGCTTTTTCAGTTCTGCCCACAAATGTTCTATAGGATTGAGGTCAGGGCTTTGTGATGGCCACTCCAATACCTTGATTTTGTTGTCCTTAAGCCATTTTGCCACAACTTTGGAAGTATGCTTGGGGTCATTGTCCATTTGGAAGACTCATTTGCGACCAAGCTTTAACTTCCTGACTGATGTCTTGAGATGTTGCTTCAATATATCCACATAATTTTCCTTCCTCATGATGCCATCTATTTTGTGAAGTGCACCAGTCCCTCCTGCAGCAAAGCACCCCCCCCCCCCCCCCCGCCCACGATGCTGCCATCCCTGTGCTTCACGGTTGGGATGGTGTTCTTCGGCTTGCAAGCATCCCCCTTTTTCCTCCAAACATAACGATGGTCATTATGGCCAAACAGTTCTATTTTTGTTTCATCAGATTAGAGGACATTTCTCCAAAAAGTACAATCTTTGTCCCCATGTGAAGTTGCAAACCGCAGTCTGGCTTTTTTATGGCCGTTTTGGTGCAGTGGCTTCTTCCTTGCGGAGCGACATTTCAGGTCATGTCGATATAGGACTTGTTTAACTGTACATATAGATACTTTTGTACCTGTTTCCTCCAGCATCTTCACAAGGTCCTTTGCTGTTGTTCTGTGATTGATTTGCATTTAGTACGTTCATCTCTAGGAGACAGAACGCGTCTCCTTCCTGAGCGTTATGACGGCTATGTGATCCCTTGGTGTTTATACTTGCGTACTATTGTTTGTACAGATGAACGTGGTACCTTCATGCTACAATTTTTTTTCTGACGTCTTGGCTGATTTCTTTTGTTTTTCCCATGATGTCAAGCAAAGAGGCACTGAGTTTGAAGGTAGGCCTTGAAATACATCCACAGGTGCACCTCCAATTGACTCAAATTATGTCAATAAGCCTATCTGAAGCTTCTAAAGCCATGACATAATTTTCTGGAATTTTCCAAGCTGTTTAAAGGCACAGTCAACTTAGTGTATGTAAACTTCTGACCCACTGGAATTGTGATACAGTGAATTATAAGTGAAATAATCTGTCTGTAAACAATTCTTGTAAAAATGACTTGTGTTACGCACAACGTAGATGTCCTAACCGACTTGCCAACACTATAGTTTGTTAACAAGATATTTGTGGAGTGGTTGAAAATGAGTTTTAATGACTCCAACCTAAGTGTATGTAAACTTCCGACTTCAACTGTAACTGCATGTATAATGACCAAATGCAGTCTTACCTCTGGTCCATTTGATATGCAGCACCTGATCAAAGCTATGGAAGAATACTGTTCTTTAGCTTGTGTTATTTTTTTCTCACATTCTTATTTTCCTTTTCTCTCCTACTGCTATACATAGATGTATGTAAGTATCTCTCTCACCTAATAGCCTGAGGTTGGCTACCACACGTCTTTTAAGATACTGTATTACCCTTGTGGATGTTTGCAACTTAAACTGATGTTATGGAATGTGCATTTGTGAGCGTGCCTGTTTCCTCCCCAGGTGTTCTGTGAGGTGGAGGTGAAGAAGCTGTGTCTGTCTCAGGCTAATGCTGACCTGGCTGAGGCTGCAGACAAACTAGAAGCCATTAGGAAGAAACTAGCTGTGGGTCTCTCTCTCTCTCTCTCTATCTCTCTCTCTCTCTCTCTCTCTCTCTCTCACACACACACACATTTTCCCTTAACTGTGTGTGTGCGCGTGTGTGTGTGTGCGCGTGTGTAGGAGTTGGACTGTAGTCTGGACACCCTGACTGCTGCGTTTGAGAAGGCTACCTCTGAGAAGCTTCGCTGTCAGGACGAGGTCAACCACACCAACAAGACCATCGAACTGGCCAATCGCCTCGTCAAAGGACTCGAGGTGAGGAGCTGGAGGACCAATAACAGCTCAGTTAGTTTGTTGTCATGCTACCTCCGAAAGTTTCCAAACATTAACAGTACGTGTTTTCCATTGGTGGATAATGTGTGTGTGTGTGTGTGTGTTTCAGTCGGAGAATGTGCGTTGGGCCCACTCTGTAGCCGGGTACCATGAGCAGGAGGAGACTCTGTGTGGAGACATTCTGCTGACTGCAGCCTTCATCTCCTACGCCGGATCCTTCTCTAAGAAGTACCGCAGAGAACTACTGGAGAACCTCTGGATGCCCTTCCTACGTGGCCAGAAGGTCCTTCTCTCCTCTCATCTCTTACTCTCTCTCTCTCTTATGCTCCCCCTCTCCTATTCCCCTCCCTCTCTCAGATCCCCATCCCCATGACAGAGGGGTTAGATCCAGTGTGTATGCTAACACACCTCTCCTCCTCTCATCTCCTCCCTCTCTCAGATCCCCATCCCCATGACAGAGGGGTTAGATCCAGTGTGTATGCTGACACACCTCTCCTCCTCTCATCTCCTCCCTCTCTCAGATCCCCATCCCCATGACGGAGGGGTTAGATCCAGTGTGTATGCTGACTGATGATGCTACCGTGGCTCAGTGGAACAACGAGGGGTTGCCGGGAGACAAGATGTCCACTCAGAACGCCACCATCCTCACCAACTGTGAGCGTAGAGAATGTTTTATACTTTCTACACCTTTATGTCCATGCTACAGATGTAAGATCTTAATATGATCACACTGTTGCAGGAGAACATTCCTGCCATTTGACGTTTAACAGGGCTTCTGAAGTTTATAATTTGTACTTGGACATTTCAGTCTTGATTCTCCCTTACAGAAATGTCCATTAATTATAGTAACTCACATTTCCTGTTGATGCAGGATTATGCTGTAGCAAACTGGCTCAGATTAAGATCCTATATCTGTAAACGTATTGCAATTGCAACATGTTCCTCCTTTGTGTGCTCCCAGGTGAACGCTGGCCACTGCTTATTGACCCCCAACTGCAGGGCATCAAGTGGATCAAGATTCGTTATGGCAACAGCCTCAAGGTGGTCAGCCTGGGAGAGAAAGGGTGAGATTGCTCTCTTCTCCTCTGTGTCGTCCCTCCATCCTATTCTCCCCTCTCCTGAATGGATCTCCCAAATAGATGTATCTGTTAAGCTTGCTCTCTCTTCAGGTATGTTCGATGTGTTCTACCTAATGCCCATTTCCCCAGGTATGTGGATGTGATAGAGCAGGCTGTTGTGACAGGAGACACTGTCCTCATCGAGAATCTGGAGGAGTCCATCGACCCTGTCATAGACCCTCTACTGGGACGGCACACTATCAAGAAGGGCAGGTAACATATACACACACACACACACACACACCACATCATCATCAAAAGGGCAGGTAATGCACACTCCTCCTCTCTCCCTCTCGCCCTCTCTCTCTCCCAGTTGTATAAAGGTGGGGGATAAAGAGTGTTTCTTCCACCCAGCGTTCAGACTGATCCTCCACACTAAGCTGGCTAACCCCCACTATAAGCCTGAGATCCAGGCCCAGACCACCCTCATCAACTTCACTGTTACAAGAGACGGCCTGGAGGACCAGCTGCTGGCCCAGGTGGTCAATCTGGAGAGGCCCGACCTCGAGCACCTCAAGGTGGGATAGATGGCTATGTCCCCTGTCCGTTCTGGCTCTCTCAGCTTCTTCCTTCTTGACCTCACACGGTCACAAAATGACACTTGAAGTCTGGTTGTGGTCGGTTTCTGCATAGTCGTGGTCCTGTATGGCTCCGTCGGTAGTAAGGTAGGGTGCTTATAACACCAGGGTCGTGGGTTTGATTCCCGGGGCCACCCACATGTTGCGAAATGATTTATTTGAGTAAAGTTTGTTTGTTATGTTGCGGTTGTGTTGTGGTTGCATAACGGTTGTATAACAGTTGTTGAACGGTTGTGTTGTGGTTGTATAACGGTTGTGTCGCGGTCGCAGAGTGACCTGACCAAGCAGCAGAACCTGTTCAAGATAGAGCTGAAGCTGTTGGAGGACGAGCTGCTGGGCCGTCTCTCTGCTGCCGAGAGCAACTTCCTAGGCGACAACGTCCTGGTGGAGAAACTAGAGACCACCAAGCACACGGCCGCAGAGATCGAGATGAAGGTGAGACAGAGACAGAGGTTAAGGATAAAGAAAGAGAACTTAGACCGACTAAATAGCCAAACTGTGCTATATCTCTTGGTCCTGATTGCTAATATGCTAATATGCTAATATGGGACGTAGGTGCTGGAGGCGAAGGTGAACGAGGTGAAGATCAACGAGGCCCGAGAACACTACCGCCCCGTAGCAGTCAGATCCTCTCTGCTCTACTTCATCATGAACGACCTCAACAAGATCAACCCCATGTACCAGTTCAGCCTCAAGGTTACCAGCAGCACTTTTTTATTTGATTGAACCTTTATTTATACAGGTACCTGTCCAAATGGACCAGTACAGACCAGTTAACAACTGGATTACAGCGTTCTAGCTTATTCAGGCTTTTGTCTTTCACTGTCTCCCTCCCTGTAGGCGTTCAACGTGGTGTTCCACAAGGCGGTGGAGCAGGCAGAGGTGTGTGAGGACGTGAGGGGCAGAGTCAACACTCTAATAGACGGCATCACCTACTCCACCTTCAACTACATCAGCAGAGGCCTGTTTGAGAGAGACAAACTCACCTTCACCGCTCAGCTCGCCTTCCAGGTGTGTCTGTGTGTCTGTGTGGGGGGGGGGGGGTTGTGTGTGTGTGTGTTTTCTTAGTTCTAATAGTGTGTTCCCTGTTCCCCAGTTGTTACTGATGAGTAAGGAGATAGACGTACGAGAACTAGACTTCCTGCTCCGCTTCAACATCGACCACATCTACATCTGTCCTGTAGACTTCCTCTCCAACCAGGCCTGGAGCGCCATCAAGGTACACACACACACACACAGTATCAAACACACACACACACACACACACACACACACACACACACACACACACACACTTACAAACACGTATTTCCCCTCTTCTCCTCTAGACAATGAGTTTCACTGATGAGTTTCGTGGCTTGGACCGGGACATCGAGGGCTCCCCTAAACGCTGGAAAAAGGTGGTAGAGTCCGAGTGTCCGGAGAAAGAGAAGTTTCCTCAGGAGTGGAAAGCAAAAAGTTCTCTACAGAAACTCATTATGATGAGAGCCCTGAGACCTGATAGGATGACTTACGCTGTCAGGTGACCACACGCCAACAATACCCACCACCTCCCAACACACACTGGATAGTTGAAGGACATATAATGTACCTTAGCTGGCCTCCTGTCCTCTTTGCTCCTTACTGTCGCTTTCTCTCCATCTCCCTCTCCGGTCCCTCTCCTCTTCTCTACCTCTCCTCTTCTCTCCCTCCATCCCCATCTTTCATATGTCTCTGGCAAATTATAATGACGATCATTCTCCCTCTCCATACCCCCCCTCTCACTCCCTCTCTCTCTATCTCCCTCTCTGTTTCTGTGTGCAGGAACTTTGTGGAAGAGAAGTTGGGGGTGAAGTATACAGAGAGGAGGAAGACCGAGTTTGCTAAGTCCTTCAGAGAGAGTGGACCTGCCTCACCTGTCTTCTTCATCCTGTCTCCCGGAGTGGACCCTCTCAAAGACGTGGAGTCACTGGGTAACACTAAGACAACTGATTTTGTAATGTAAATATCACTGTAAATTTGAATGAACACGACACACACACACACACTGAGAAACTCTTGTTCCCATGGTAACAGGCAGGAAATTAGGATTCACCATAGACCTGGGGAAGCTCCACAATGTGTCTTTGGGTCAGGGCCAGGAGGCTGTGGCTGAGGTTGCCATGGAGATGGCTGCTAAGGAGGGACACTGGGTCATCCTACAGGTATGGCTATCTTGCTATATACTGTGCTGTGCATAAGATATAGTTCATTAAATCCATCCATCCACTGTTTCATTAATCAATGTATTAGTTTTATGTATTAGCACACATTTGTTCATCCATCAATCCATTCATTCATTTATCTCTGTCAGAATATCCACCTGGTGGCTCGCTGGCTGGGGTCGTTGGAGAAGCTTCTGGAACGCTGCTGTGAGGGCAGTCACCAGGACTACAGAGTGTTTATGAGTGCTGAGCCTGCCCCTACACCACAGGAGCACATCATCCCTCAGGTAAACACACACACGCGCACACACACATGCATTTATAAAGTCACTGTGTGTTTTCCTAATTGAAAAGTGTGTTTGTTCTCCTCTCCTGACTCAGGGCATCCTGGAGAATGCCATCAAGATCACCAACGAGCCTCCCACTGGCATGCATGCCAACCTTCACGCTGCTCTGGACAACTTTGACCAGGTAAAGGAATGTGTGCATGTCTGTCTGTCCATTGGTGTTAGGGATGGGAAATTGAAATCAAATGTTTGATTCACGCTTCATAACAACATCCACTAACAGATAATTTGTAAACAGTTTGTTCACTATTTACTAATTGTTGTTTGTACATTTGTAAAATGTTAGCAAGCTATATAGAGTTATTTACTAAACTTTCAAATTCATTATTGGATCATTTATTAGATGTTAATATAGACATTTATAATCCATTTACTAATCATTAGAAAAACTACAGCGGTGTTAAGTAACTAAGTAAAAATACTTTGAAGTACAACTTTGGAGTATCTGTACTTTACTTGAATATATATATATATTTTTTTTTACTTTTACTTGACTAAGTTTCGAAAGAAAATATGTGCTCGTTACGGATCCCTCCGGAACGTTCATTACGCAAACCTGTCCCTTATTCCAAGTGATTAATAATTGTATAAGTGTGTCCTTGGTTTACCAGCGTCCTGTCGATTATTCTTACAATGTCCGTTGGTGCGTGTGAGTACCTGTGCTGTGTGTTTTGGCTTTCGTGCCATTGTGGATTGCGCAGATGAATACAGGTCTAGTCCCGTGTGTTAATCATTGTGAGCTTGTGTCATTTATTCAAGGTACTCCTAACTCTTTTGTTTTGGGTTTCTACCGTGTGTATTGGATCGTGTTTGTTTGGTCTTCGTCCCAGTGCATTTACACGGCACGCCGTAATTTGGGGAAATGAAAACCCCTATTACGCATTCTTGTGCCTGTCTCCCGACCCTTTATACCATCGCGACATCAATTGCTCAGGCAGGACAGCAAAATGGTCAAATTCATACACTTATTAAGAGAACTCATCCCTAATGCCTCTGATCTGGTTTGTAAAATGTTGTTAGACTGTGCCCCTGGCTTTCCGTAAATGAATAAAATCAAGAACATCTGCATAATATAAGGAACTTGATATATAGCCTTTGCTTTCATTTTTGATACTTAAGTACATTTAACACCAGAACCTTTAGACTTTTACTCAAGTAGTATTTTACTGGGTGACTTTCACTTTTACTTGAGTCATTTTCTATTAAGTATCTTTACTTTTACTCAAGTTTGACAATTGGGTACTTTTCCACCACTAGTAAAGTATTATCTCCAGCAAGATCTCAAAAGGACATGGAAAATATATATTTGTAAAATAATAAGGACACAACATGTGATGTTTTTAAGAAATCATAAAAAGCATTTTATTCCAAAACAGTCACACTGTTCGTTCAAATTCATCTGAACCAATGGTCCTCAAACAAACCCCTGTCCCCCAGAAGTGTCCCGTGCTTGCTGTGGGGGAACATTGGTGTTCACTTCACTGTCTAAAGCGCCAGGGTTGCAGCTTGTCTGTTCAACCATGATCTGAGCACTAGTCCAGTCACTCAAGGGTGCCTCCTTCCCTCTCGTGGTAGAAAGTGCACATCTCCCACAGTCAGAACAGTATGCTGGTGGGCTGCAGCCTCAGTGTGATGTGAGCACTAGCCCAGTCACTCAAAGCTGCCTCCAATCCTCCCGTGGTAGGCAGTGCACACATCAGACAGTCAGCTGTTACTGTAGATAGTAAGCTAAAGCCTCAGTCCTCCACACATTCATAGCTACCGATTTGTGTTCTCTTTCAAGCCAAATGAACCCTCATATTAACCCTTAAAATCTATAAAACATATTTTCTCATCAAAGATCACCCCCCTCCCTCAACCAATCCTCCTCCCTCCCATTTTGAAATGTCAGGCTGTAGTTGGCACCCGCCCTCCCCTGGCCCCTCTACCCTAGGTCCCTCACTGAGAGCTGTACACACCGCTGAGCAGGCGGCTCTTCTTCTCCTCCTTCTGGCTCTCGTTCTTCAGGTCAGCAAACACCTGTGAGAAGAAGTTAGGGTCTGTGTTCATCTGGAGCATCTTGTCACTCATCAGCTTGGTGATGGACATGCAGCGGATCCAGAAGGTCTGCTGGCAGGTGTCCACCAGGAAGGGTTTCAGGGGGTAGGCGATCTCGTTGCCCATGTAGGAGCAGGTCGTGTAGAAGCAGGTGAGCAGCACGGCATGCAGCTCGTGCAAGGTGGCCACCTCGGAGGAAACCGCCTCGCGGCACAGCATGTAGAGGAAGACCACAGTGGCCGGATTGATGCAGCTCTGGTTCTGATAGCAGTTGTCCAGCAGATAACGGTCCACCACCCGCAGCCACAGCACCGGGTCCATGGAAGACATGTCCTGGAGCCGGTGGCAGCGCCGGCACAGGAACTCACCCAGGCTGCGCAGCAGCTCGCCGGTTGTAGCGTGGACCATCACCAGCCTCCTGGGCGTGTCGAGGTCCTGGACGGTCACCATCTGGGGCGTGTCGGGGGCCGTGTTTGAGTTGCATAAGGTGAACTTCTCGACCGACGAGGCGGCGTTGTTGGAGCTGTTGGAGATGGCTGGAGTGCTCTGGTCCTGGGTGGACAGCTTGTCACAGGACTGAGACTTCTCCCGGTTCTCATTACTCAGATGGGCAATGTTGCTTTGGTTGGTGTTCTCATGGGCCTGCACCTTCTTGGAGCCCTTCTTCTTCACAATCCGCCTCCATGGCGAGTAGCGCTTCAGAGTCTTGTCTTTTGCGCTCTTACCCGTCTGGACCTCCATCAAGTGACCCACAGTGTCCGGCCCGTCTTTGAAGAGGACTGCCTTCTTGCAGAGCGAGAGAGACATTGCGGATCCCATGGTCAATAGTGCCTGTGGAAAACAAAATGCTTCAATATTAGCAAAATGAAATGCTTGGCATCAGTTCAGTTGGCCTAGCTAGCTCAGCTCTGACTGTCTCCGAAATGGCAACCTATTCCCTACAAAGTGCACTGCTTTTGACCATTGCCCAAAGGGGTCTGGTCAAAAGCAGTGCTTTATATAGGAAACAGGGTTCCATTTGGGACAGATTCTTCATCACAGTATTAAGCATAGGCATTAATAAGTCTTATGTATTCATAAACATGAGAAATATAACGTTCCAAAGCAAAACAAAAATATTACTCACTGATTTCAAGTTGATATGTGAAAAATTATGAAGATATTTCAATATTTTCTTTGTTAATTGAAAGGTAAAGACGGGTTGTCCAGTGCTTTGAGTTCAAGGCTGTTGTGGTTGTGAACATCAGAATTGTCCAAGGTTCTGAAATCGAGTTTCCACGTCGTAATAAAGAAGTATGTCATAGAGGCGATTGTGTGAAAGATTAAGTTTGATGTTGGCAAAAATAAATTAACAAATTAATAAAGTCTGATGTTCCCCATGATAGAATTTGCCTAATCTTTGCTAAAGCCTAGCTCAATAAATTGAAAACGAAATAACCTCTGAGTGACTTCTACGTCACAGCGTTACATGCCTGGCCTCAATGGCTGAATAACATGTATCTGGCGAGTGTTTTGCACGGATCTCAATGGTCTGTCAAATTATATTGGCAGCTCTGTCAGGTTCCCGTTTATCTCGTTCACCAGCAGACTCTTCTTCCCCCTAATTTTTGCGTTAGTCATTTTACTTTAGCGATCTACTCCAATAATGCGCATTTAGCCTGGGGACGAATAGGTGCGCGCCTATAATCACTATTTGAAGTGGGGAGCATACAGGCCTGGACTGACTGGAGGGCTAACTTAAAGTGCGCTATAAACGTAGTCTAAATAGCCTTTTCATGTAAAACGCAACATAAGAACCAGCAGTAGCTCAAATAAAAGCTTATACAACTTCATTCAAACGTTTATTTAAAGAATTTAATAAATCATACAACAGTTGAACCAATACTAGACTAAACTCAGTTTGAATATTCAAGTACCTCCCCATCCCTAATTGCTGTCCCAATATATTATCAATATCTCACAAACTCAAATCTCTCTCCTCTCTCTCTCTCTGCTTGTGTCTGTCTGTAGTTGATATTGGGTCAGTGCAGTAGAGAGCAGGCGTTTAAGACCATCCATCCTGTTATCAAATCAATTTTTATTTTTCACATACACACGGTTAGCAGATGTTAATGCGAGTGTAGCGAAATGCTTGTGATTCTAGTTCTGACCATGCAGTAATATCTAACAAGTAATATAACCTAACAATTTCACAACAACTACCTTAATCACACAAGTGTAAAGGGATGAATACGAATATGTACCTAAAAATATATAAATGAGTGATGGCCGAACGGCATAGGCAAGATGCAGTAGATGGTATAGAGTACAGTACATACATATGAGATGAGTAATGTAGGGTATGAGAACATTATATAAAGTGGCATTGTTTAAATTGTCTAGTGATACATTTCATTACATTAAGATGGCAAGATGCAGTAGATGGTATAGAGTACAGTATATACATATGAGATGAGTAATGTAGAGCATGAAAACATTATATAAAGTGGCATTGTTTAAATTGTCTAGTGATACATTTAATTACATTAAGATGGCAAGATGCAGTAGATGGTATAGAGTACAGTATATACATATGAGATGAGTAATGTAGAGCATGAAAACATTATATAAAGTGGCACATTGTTTAAAGTGGCTAGTGATACATTTCTTACATACATTTTGCCATTATTAAAGTGGCTGGAGTTGAGTCAGTATGTTGGCAGCAGCCACTCAATGTTAGTGATGGCTGTTTAACAGTCTGATGGCCTTGAGATAGAAGCTGTTTTCCAATCTCTCTGTCCCAGCTTTGATGCACCTGTACTGACCTCGCCTTCTGGATGGAAGTGGGGTGAACAGGCAGTGGCTCGGGTGGTTGTTGTCCTTGATGATCTTTTTGGCCTTCCTGTGACATTAGGTGGTGTAGGTGTCCTGGAGGGCAGGTAGTTTGCACCCGGTGATGCGTTGTGCAGACCTCACTACCCTCTGGAGAGCCTTACGGTTATAGGCGGAGCAGCTGCCGTACCAGGCGGTGATACAGCCCGGCAGGATGCTCCCGATTGTGCATCTGTAAAAGTTTGTGAGTGTTTTTGGTGACAAACGGAATTTCTTCAGCCTCCTGAGGTTGAAGAGTTGCTGCTTCGCCTTCTTCACCACGCTGTCTGTGTGGGTGGACCATTTCAGTTTGTCCGTGATGTGTACGCCGAGGAACTTAAAACTTTCCACCCTCTCCACTACTGTCCCGTCAATGAAGATAGGGGGCTGCTCCCTCGGCTGTTTCCTGAAGTCCACAATCATTTCCTTTGTTTTGTTGACATTGAGTGTGAGGTGATTTTCCTGACACCACACTCCGAGGGCCCTCACCTCCCTGTAGGCCGTCTCGTCATTGTTGGTAATCAAGCTTACCACTGTAGTGTCGTCTGCAAACTTGATGATTGAGTTGGAGGCGTGCATGGCCAAGCAGTCGTGGGTGAACAGGGAGTACAGGAGAGGGTCAGAACGCACCCTTGTGGGGACACAGTGTTGAGGATCAGCGTGGAGATGTTGTTACCTACCCTCACCACCTGGGGGCGGCCCGTCAGGAAGTCCAGAACCCAGTTGCACAGGGCGGGGTCGAGGCCCAGGGTCTCGAGCTTAATGACGAGTTTGGAGGGTACTATGGTGTTAAATGCTGAGCTGTAGTCGATGAACAGCATTCTTACATGGGCATTCCTCTTGTCCAGATGGGTTAGGGCAGTGTGCAGTGTGATGACGATTGCGTCATCAGTGGACCTGTTGGGGCGGTAAGCAAATTGGAGTGGGTCTAGGGTGTCAGGTAGGGTGGAGGTGATATGGTCCTTGACTAGTCTCTCAAAGAACTTCATGATGACGGAAGTGAGTGCTACAGGGCGGTAGTCATTTAGCTCAATTACCTTAGCTTTCTTGGGAACAGGAACAATGGTGGCCCTCTTGAAGCATGTGGGAACAGCAGACTGGGATAAGGATTGATTGAATATGTCCGTAAACACACCAGCCAGCTGGTCTGCACATGCTCTTAGAACGCGGCCGGGGATGCTGTCTGGGCCTGCAGCCTTGCGAGGGTTAACACGTTTAAATGTTTTACTCACGTTGGCTGCAGTGAAGGAGAGCCCGCAGGTTTTGGTAGCGGGCCGTGTCAGTGGCACTGTATTGTCCTCAAAGCGAGCAAAGAAGTTGTTTAGTCTGTCTGGGAGCAAGACATCGTGGTCTGCGACGGGGCTGGTTTTTCTTTTGTAGTCCGTGATTGACTGTAGACCCTGCCACATACCTTTCTTGTCTGAGCCGTTGAATTGGGACTACACTTTGTATCTATACTGACGCTTAGCTTGTTTGATAGCCTTGTTCTCTTGGTAACACTAAGACAACTGATTTTGTAATGTAAATATCACTGTAAATCTGCATGAACATGACACACACACTGATAAACTATTGTTTCCATGGTAACCGGTACCTGTACTTTACTTGAGAATTGTTATATTTTTTAACATTTACTTTTACTTGACAACATTCAGAAAGTAAAGATGTGCTTGTTACATTTCGAATGCTCAGCAGGACAGTAAAACGGTCAAATTCATACACTTATTAAGAGAACTCATCCCTACTGCTTCTGATCTGGTTTGTAAAATGTTGTTAGACTGTGCCCCTGGCTTTCCGTAAATGAATAAAATCAAGAACATCTGCATAATATAAGGAACTTGATATATAGCCTTTGCTTTCACTTTTGATACTTAAGTCCATTTAACACCAGATACCTTTAGACTTTTACTCAAGTAGTATTTTACTGGGTGACTTTCACTTTTACTTGAGACATTTTCTATTAAGTATCTTTACTTTTAATCAAATCAAATCAAATGTATTTATATAGCCCTTCTTACATCAGCTGATATCTCAAAGTGTTGTACAGAAACCCAGCCTAAAACCCCAAACAGCAAGCAATGCAGGTGTAGAAGCACGGTGGCTAGGAAAAACTTAAAAAACTAAAAACCTCAAGTATGACAATTGGGTTCTTTTCCCACCACTAGTAAAGTATTATCTCCAGCAAGATCTCAAAAGGACATGGAAAATATATATTTGTAAAATAATAAGGACACAACATGTGATGTTTTTAAGAAATCATAAAAAGCATTTTATTCCAAAACAGTCACACTGTTCGTTCAAATTCATCAGAACCAATGGTCCTCAAACAAACCCCTGTCCCCCAGAAGTGTCCCGTGCTTGCTGTGGGGGAACATTGGTGTTCACTTCACTGTCTAAAGCGCCAGGGTTGCAGCTTGTCTGTTCAACCATGATCTGAGCACTAGTCCAGTCACTCAAGGGTGCCTCCTTCCCTCTCGTGGTAGAAAGTGCACATCTCCCACAGTCAGAACAGTATGCTGGTGGGCTGCAGCCTCATTGTGATGTGAGCACTAGCCCAGTCACTCAAAGCTGCCTCCAATCCTCCCGTGGTAGGCAGTGCACACATCAGACAGTCAGCTGTTACTGTAGATAGTAAGCTAAAGCCTCAGTCCTCCACACATTCATAGCTACCGATTTGTGTTCTCTTTCAAGCCAAATGAACCCTCATATTAACCCTTAAAATCTATAAAACATATTTTCTCATCAAAGATCACCCCCCTCCCTCAACCAATCCTCCTCCCTCCCATTTTGAAATGTCAGGCTGTAGTTGGCACCCGCCCTCCCCTGGCCCCTCTACCCTAGGTCCCTCACTGAGAGCTGTACACACCGCTGAGCAGGCGGCTCTTCTTCTCCTCCTTCTGGCTCTCGTTCTTCAGGTCAGCAAACACCTGTGAGAAGAAGTTAGGGTCTGTGTTCATCTGGAGCATCTTGTCACTCATCAGCTTGGTGATGGACATGCAGCGGATCCAGAAGGTCTGCTGGCAGGTGTCCACCAGGAAGGGTTTCAGGGGGTAGGCGATCTCGTTGCCCATGTAGGAGCAGGTCGTGTAGAAGCAGGTGAGCAGCACGGCATGCAGCTCGTGCAAGGTGGCCACCTCGGAGGAAACCGCCTCGCGGCACAGCATGTAGAGGAAGACCACAGTGGCCGGATTGATGCAGCTCTGGTTCTGATAGCAGTTGTCCAGCAGATAACGGTCCACCACCCGCAGCCACAGCACCGGGTCCATGGAAGACATGTCCTGGAGCCGGTGGCAGCGCCGGCACAGGAACTCACCCAGGCTGCGCAGCAGCTCGCCGGTTGTAGCGTGGACCATCACCAGCCTCCTGGGCGTGTCAAGGTCCTGGACGGTCACCATCTGGGGCGTGTCGGGGGCCGTGTTTGAGTTGCATAAGGGGAACTTCTCGACCGACGAGGCGGCGTTGTTGGAGCTGTTGGAGATGGCTGGAGTGCTCTGGTCCTGGGTGGACAGCTTGTCACAGGACTGAGACTTCTCCAGGCTGAGGGTGGACAGGTTGGAGAAGGACTGAGACTTCTCCCGGTTCTCATTACTCAGATGGGCAATGTTGCTTTGGTTGGTGTTCTCATGGGCCTGCACCTTCTTGGAGCCCTTCTTCTTCACAATCCGCCTCCATGGCGAGTAGCGCTTCAGAGTCTTGTCTTTTGCGCTCTTACCCGTCTGGACCTCCATCAAGTGACCCACAGTGTCCGGCCCGTCTTTGAAGAGGACTGCCTTCTTGCAGAGCGAGAGAGACATTGCGGATCCCATGGTCAATAGTGCCTGTGGAAAACAAAATGCTTCAATATTAGCAAAATGAAATGCTTGGCATCAGTTCAGTTGGCCTAGCTAGCTCAGCTCTGACTGTCTCCGAAATGGCAACCTATTCCCTACAAAGTGCACTGCTTTTGACCATTGCCCAAAGGGGTCTGGTCAAAAGCAGTGCTTTATATAGGAAACAGGGTTCCATTTGGGACAGATTCTTCATCACAGTATTAAGCATAGGCATTAATAAGTCTTATGTATTCATAAACATGAGAAATATAACGTTCCAAAGCAAAACAAAAATATTACTCACTGATTTCAAGTTGATATGTGAAAAATTATGAAGATATTTCAATATTTTCTTTGTTAATTGAAAGGTAAAGATGGGTTGTCCAGTGCTTTGAGTTCAAGGCTGTTGTGGTTGTGAACATCAGAATTGTCCAAGGTTCTGAAATCGAGTTTCCACGTCGTAATAAAGAAGTATGTCATAGAGGCGATTGTGTGAAAGATTAAGTTTGATGTTGGCAAAAATAAATTAACAAATTAATAAAGTCTGATGTTCCCCATGATAGAATTTGCCTAATCTTTGCTAAAGCCTAGCTCAATAAATTGAAAACGAAATAACCTCTGAGTGACTTCTACGTCACAGCGTTACATGTCTGGCCTCAATGGCTGAATAACATGTATCTGGCGAGTGTTTTGCACGGATCTCAATGGTCTGTCAAATTATATTGGCAGCTCTGTCAGGTTCCCGTTTATCTCGTTCACCAGCAGACTCTTCTTCCCCCTAATTTTTGCGTTAGTCATTTTACTTTAGCGATCTTCTCCAATAATGCGCATTTAGCCTGGGGACGAATAGGTGCGCGGCTATAATCGCTATTTGAAGTGGGGAGCATACAGGCCTGGACTGACTGGAGGGCTAACTTAAAGTGCGCTATAAACGTAGTCTAAATAGCCTTTTCATGTAAAACGCAACATAAGAACCAGCAGTAGCTCAAATAAAAGCTTATACAACTTCATTCAAACGTTTATTTAAAGAATTTAATAAATCATACAACAGTTGAACCAATACTAGACTAAACTCAGTTTGAATATTCAAGTACCTCCCCATCCCTAATTGCTGTCCCAATATATTATCAATATCTCACAAACTCAAATCTCTCTCCTCTCTCTCTCTCTGCTTGTGTCTGTCTGTAGTTGATATTGGGTCAGTGCAGTAGAGAGCAGGCGTTTAAGACCATCCATCCTGTTATCAAATCAATTTTTATTTTTCACATACACACGGTTAGCAGATGTTAATGCGAGTGTAGCGAAATGCTTGTGATTCTAGTTCTGACCATGCAGTAATATCTAACAAGTAATATAACCTAACAATTTCACAACAACTACCTTAATCACACAAGTGTAAAGGGATGAATACGAATATGTACCTAAAAATATATAAATGAGTGATGGCCGAACGGCATAGGCAAGATGCAGTAGATGGTATAGAGTACAGTACATACATATGAGATGAGTAATGTAGGGTATGAGAACATTATATAAAGTGGCATTGTTTAAATTGTCTAGTGATACATTTAATTACATTAAGATGGCAAGATGCAGTAGATGGTATAGAGTACAGTATATACGTATGAGATGAGTAATGTAGAGCATGAAAACATTATATAAAGTGGCACATTGTTTAAAGTGGCTAGTGATACATTTCTTACATACATTTTGCCATTATTAAAGTGGCTGGAGTTGAGTCAGTATGTTGGCAGCAGCCACTCAATGTTAGTGATGGCTGTTTAACAGTCTGATGGCCTTGAGATAGAAGCTGTTTTCCAATCTCTCTGTCCCAGCTTTGATGCACCTGTACTGACCTCGCCTTCTGGATGGAAGTGGGGTGAACAGGCAGTGGCTCGGGTGGTTGTTGTCCTTGATGATCTTTTTGGCCTTCCTGTGACATTAGGTGGTGTAGGTGTCCTGGAGGGCAGGTAGTTTGCACCCGGTGATGCGTTGTGCAGACCTCACTACCCTCTGGAGAGCCTTACGGTTATAGGCGGAGCAGCTGCCGTACCAGGCGGTGATACAGCCCGGCAGGATGCTCCCGATTGTGCATCTGTAAAAGTTTGTGAGTGTTTTTGGTGACAAACGGAATTTCTTCAGCCTCCTGAGGTTGAAGAGTTGCTGCTTCGCCTTCTTCACCACGCTGTCTGTGTGGGTGGACCATTTCAGTTTGTCCGTGATGTGTACGCCGAGGAACTTAAAACTTTCCACCCTCTCCACTACTGTCCCGTCAATGAAGATAGGGGGCTGCTCCCTCGGCTGTTTCCTGAAGTCCACAATCATTTCCTTTGTTTTGTTGACATTGAGTGTGAGGTGATTTTCCTGACACCACACTCCGAGGGCCCTCACCTCCCTGTAGGCCGTCTCGTCATTGTTGGTAATCAAGCTTACCACTGTAGTGTCGTCTGCAAACTTGATGATTGAGTTGGAGGCGTGCATGGCCAAGCAGTCGTGGGTGAACAGGGAGTACAGGAGAGGGTCAGAACGCACCCTTGTGGGGACACAGTGTTGAGGATCAGCGTGGAGATGTTGTTACCTACCCTCACCACCTGGGGGCGGCCCGTCAGGAAGTCCAGAACCCAGTTGCACAGGGCGGGGTCGAGGCCCAGGGTCTCGAGCTTAATGACGAGTTTGGAGGGTACTATGGTGTTAAATGCTGAGCTGTAGTCGATGAACAGCATTCTTACATGGGCATTCCTCTTGTCCAGATGGGTTAGGGCAGTGTGCAGTGTGATGACGATTGCGTCATCAGTGGACCTGTTGGGGCGGTAAGCAAATTGGAGTGGGTCTAGGGTGTCAGGTAGGGTGGAGGTGATATGGTCCTTGACTAGTCTCTCAAAGAACTTCATGATGACGGAAGTGAGTGCTACAGGGCGGTAGTCATTTAGCTCAATTACCTTAGCTTTCTTGGGAACAGGAACAATGGTGGCCCTCTTGAAGCATGTGGGAACAGCAGACTGGGATAAGGATTGATTGAATATGTCCGTAAACACACCAGCCAGCTGGTCTGCACATGCTCTTAGAACGCGGCCGGGGATGCTGTCTGGGCCTGCAGCCTTGCGAGGGTTAACACGTTTAAATGTTTTACTCACGTTGGCTGCAGTGAAGGAGAGCCCGCAGGTTTTGGTAGCGGGCCGTGTCAGTGGCACTGTATTGTCCTCAAAGCGAGCAAAGAAGTTGTTTAGTCTGTCTGGGAGCAAGACATCGTGGTCTGCGACGGGGCTGGTTTTTCTTTTGTAGTCCGTGATTGACTGTAGACCCTGCCACATACCTTTCTTGTCTGAGCCGTTGAATTGGGACTACACTTTGTATCTATACTGACGCTTAGCTTGTTTGATAGCCTTGTTCTCTTGGTAACACTAAGACAACTGATTTTGTAATGTAAATATCACTGTAAATCTGCATGAACATGACACACACACTGATAAACTATTGTTTCCATGGTAACCGGTACCTGTACTTTACTTGAGAATTGTTATATTTTTTAACATTTACTTTTACTTGACAACATTCAGAAAGTAAAGATGTGCTTGTTACATTTCGAATGCTCAGCAGGACAGTAAAACGGTCAAATTCATACACTTATTAAGAGAACTCATCCCTACTGCTTCTGATCTGGTTTGTAAAATGTTGTTAGACTGTGCCCCTGGCTTTCCGTAAATGAATAAAATCAAGAACATCTGCATAATATAAGGAACTTGATATATAGCCTTTGCTTTCACTTTTGATACTTAAGTCCATTTAACACCAGATACCTTTAGACTTTTACTCAAGTAGTATTTTACTGGGTGACTTTCACTTTTACTTGAGACATTTTCTATTAAGTATCTTTACTTTTAATCAAATCAAATCAAATGTATTTATATAGCCCTTCTTACATCAGCTGATATCTCAAAGTGTTGTACAGAAACCCAGCCTAAAACCCCAAACAGCAAGCAATGCAGGTGTAGAAGCACGGTGGCTAGGAAAAACTTAAAAAACTAAAAACCTCAAGTATGACAATTGGGTTCTTTTCCCACCACTAGTAAAGTATTATCTCCAGCAAGATCTCAAAAGGACATGGAAAATATATATTTGTAAAATAATAAGGACACAACATGTGATGTTTTTAAGAAATCATAAAAAGCATTTTATTCCAAAACAGTCACACTGTTCGTTCAAATTCATCAGAACCAATGGTCCTCAAACAAACCCCTGTCCCCCAGAAGTGTCCCGTGCTTGCTGTGGGGGAACATTGGTGTTCACTTCACTGTCTAAAGCGCCAGGGTTGCAGCTTGTCTGTTCAACCATGATCTGAGCACTAGTCCAGTCACTCAAGGGTGCCTCCTTCCCTCTCGTGGTAGAAAGTGCACATCTCCCACAGTCAGAACAGTATGCTGGTGGGCTGCAGCCTCATTGTGATGTGAGCACTAGCCCAGTCACTCAAAGCTGCCTCCAATCCTCCCGTGGTAGGCAGTGCACACATCAGACAGTCAGCTGTTACTGTAGATAGTAAGCTAAAGCCTCAGTCCTCCACACATTCATAGCTACCGATTTGTGTTCTCTTTCAAGCCAAATGAACCCTCATATTAACCCTTAAAATCTATAAAACATATTTTCTCATCAAAGATCACCCCCCTCCCTCAACCAATCCTCCTCCCTCCCATTTTGAAATGTCAGGCTGTAGTTGGCACCCGCCCTCCCCAGGCCCCTCTACCCTAGGTCCCTCACTGAGAGCTGTACACACCGCTGAGCAGGCGGCTCTTCTTCTCCTCCTTCTGGCTCTCGTTCTTCAGGTCAGCAAACACCTGTGAGAAGAAGTTAGGGTCTGTGTTCATCTGGAGCATCTTGTCACTCATCAGCTTGGTGATGGACATGCAGCGGATCCAGAAGGTCTGCTGGCAGGTGTCCACCAGGAAGGGTTTCAGGGGGTAGGCGATCTCGTTGCCCATGTAGGAGCAGGTCGTGTAGAAGCAGGTGAGCAGCACGGCATGCAGCTCGTGCAAGGTGGCCACCTCGGAGGAAACCGCCTCGCGGCACAGCATGTAGAGGAAGACCACAGTGGCCGGATTGATGCAGCTCTGGTTCTGATAGCAGTTGTCCAGCAGATAACGGTCCACCACCCGCAGCCACAGCACCGGGTCCATGGAAGACATGTCCTGGAGCCGGTGGCAGCGCCGGCACAGGAACTCACCCAGGCTGCGCAGCAGCTCGCCGGTTGTAGCGTGGACCATCACCAGCCTCCTGGGCGTGTCAAGGTCCTGGACGGTCACCATCTGGGGCGTGTCGGGGGCCGTGTTTGAGTTGCATAAGGGGAACTTCTCGACCGACGAGGCGGCGTTGTTGGAGCTGTTGGAGATGGCTGGAGTGCTCTGGTCCTGGGTGGACAGCTTGTCACAGGACTGAGACTTCTCCAGGCTGAGGGTGGACAGGTTGGAGAAGGACTGAGACTTCTCCCGGTTCTCATTACTCAGATGGGCAATGTTGCTTTGGTTGGTGTTCTCATGGGCCTGCACCTTCTTGGAGCCCTTCTTCTTCACAATCCGCCTCCATGGCGAGTAGCGCTTCAGAGTCTTGTCTTTTGCGCTCTTACCCGTCTGGACCTCCATCAAGTGACCCACAGTGTCCGGCCCGTCTTTGAAGAGGACTGCCTTCTTGCAGAGCGAGAGAGACATTGCGGATCCCATGGTCAATAGTGCCTGTGGAAAACAAAATGCTTCAATATTAGCAAAATGAAATGCTTGGCATCAGTTCAGTTGGCCTAGCTAGCTCAGCTCTGACTGTCTCCGAAATGGCAACCTATTCCCTACAAAGTGCACTGCTTTTGACCATTGCCCAAAGGGGTCTGGTCAAAAGCAGTGCTTTATATAGGAAACAGGGTTCCATTTGGGACAGATTCTTCATCACAGTATTAAGCATAGGCATTAATAAGTCTTATGTATTCATAAACATGAGAAATATAACGTTCCAAAGCAAAACAAAAATATTACTCACTGATTTCAAGTTGATATGTGAAAAATGATGAAGATATTTCAATATTTTCTTTGTTAATTGAAAGGTAAAGATGGGTTGTCCAGTGCTTTGAGTTCAAGGCTGTTGTGGTTGTGAACATCAGAATTGTCCAAGGTTCTGAAATCGAGTTTCCACGTCGTAATAAAGAAGTATGTCATAGAGGCGATTGTGTGAAAGATTAAGTTTGATGTTGGCAAAAATAAATTAACAAATTAATAAAGTCTGATGTTCCCCATGATAGAATTTGCCTAATCTTTGCTAAAGCCTAGCTCAATAAATTGAAAACGAAATAACCTCTGAGTGACTTCTACGTCACAGCGTTACATGTCTGGCCTCAATGGCTGAATAACATGTATCTGGCGAGTGTTTTGCACGGATCTCAATGGTCTGTCAAATTATATTGGCAGCTCTGTCAGGTTCCCGTTTATCTCGTTCACCAGCAGACTCTTCTTCCCCCTAATTTTTGCGTTAGTCATTTTACTTTAGCGATCTTCTCCAATAATGCGCATTTAGCCTGGGGACGAATAGGTGCGCGCCTATAATCGCTATTTGAAGTGGGGAGCATACAGGCCTGGACTGACTGGAGGGCTAACTTAAAGTGCGCTATAAACGTAGTCTAAATAGCCTTTTCATGTAAAACGCAACATAAGAACCAGCAGTAGCTCAAATAAAAGCTTATACAACTTCATTCAAACGTTTATTTAAAGAATTTAATAAATCATACAACAGTTGAACCAATACTAGACTAAACTCAGTTTGAATATTCAAGTACCTCCCCATCCCTAATTGCTGTCCCAATATATTATCAATATCTCACAAACTCAAATCTCTCTCCTCTCTCTCTCTCTGCTTGTGTCTGTCTGTAGTTGATATTGGGTCAGTGCAGTAGAGAGCAGGCGTTTAAGACCATCCATCCTGTTATCAAATCAATTTTTATTTTTCACATACACACGGTTAGCAGATGTTAATGCGAGTGTAGCGAAATGCTTGTGATTCTAGTTCTGACCATGCAGTAATATCTAACAAGTAATATAACCTAACAATTTCACAACAACTACCTTAATCACACAAGTGTAAAGGGATGAATACGAATATGTACCTAAAAATATATAAATGAGTGATGGCCGAACGGCATAGGCAAGATGCAGTAGATGGTATAGAGTACAGTACATACATATGAGATGAGTAATGTAGGGTATGAGAACATTATATAAAGTGGCATTGTTTAAATTGTCTAGTGATACATTTAATTACATTAAGATGGCAAGATGCAGTAGATGGTATAGAGTACAGTATATACGTATGAGATGAGTAATGTAGAGCATGAAAACATTATATAAAGTGGCACATTGTTTAAAGTGGCTAGTGATACATTTCTTACATACATTTTGCCATTATTAAAGTGGCTGGAGTTGAGTCAGTATGTTGGCAGCAGCCACTCAATGTTAGTGATGGCTGTTTAACAGTCTGATGGCCTTGAGATAGAAGCTGTTTTCCAATCTCTCTGTCCCAGCTTTGATGCACCTGTACTGACCTCGCCTTCTGGATGGAAGTGGGGTGAACAGGCAGTGGCTCGGGTGGTTGTTGTCCTTGATGATCTTTTTGGCCTTCCTGTGACATTAGGTGGTGTAGGTGTCCTGGAGGGCAGGTAGTTTGCACCCGGTGATGCGTTGTGCAGACCTCACTACCCTCTGGAGAGCCTTACGGTTATAGGCGGAGCAGCTGCCGTACCAGGCGGTGATACAGCCCGGCAGGATGCTCCCGATTGTGCATCTGTAAAAGTTTGTGAGTGTTTTTGGTGACAAACCGAATTTCTTCAGCCTCCTGAGGTTGAAGAGTTGCTGCTTCGCCTTCTTCACCACGCTGTCTGTGTGGGTGGACCATTTCAGTTTGTCCGTGATGTGTACGCCGAGGAACTTAAAACTTTCCACCCTCTCCACTACTGTCCCGTCAATGAAGATAGGGGGCTGCTCCCTCGGCTGTTTCCTGAAGTCCACAATCATTTCCTTTGTTTTGTTGACATTGAGTGTGAGGTGATTTTCCTGACACCACACTCCGAGGGCCCTCACCTCCCTGTAGGCCGTCTCGTCATTGTTGGTAATCAAGCTTACCACTGTAGTGTCGTCTGCAAACTTGATGATTGAGTTGGAGGCGTGCATGGCCAAGCAGTCGTGGGTGAACAGGGAGTACAGGAGAGGGTCAGAACGCACCCTTGTGGGGACACAGTGTTGAGGATCAGCGTGGAGATGTTGTTACCTACCCTCACCACCTGGGGGCGGCCCGTCAGGAAGTCCAGAACCCAGTTGCACAGGGCGGGGTCGAGGCCCAGGGTCTCGAGCTTAATGACGAGTTTGGAGGGTACTATGGTGTTAAATGCTGAGCTGTAGTCGATGAACAGCATTCTTACATGGGCATTCCTCTTGTCCAGATGGGTTAGGGCAGTGTGCAGTGTGATGACGATTGCGTCATCAGTGGACCTGTTGGGGCGGTAAGCAAATTGGAGTGGGTCTAGGGTGTCAGGTAGGGTGGAGGTGATATGGTCCTTGACTAGTCTCTCAAAGAACTTCATGATGACGGAAGTGAGTGCTACAGGGCGGTAGTCATTTAGCTCAATTACCTTAGCTTTCTTGGGAACAGGAACAATGGTGGCCCTCTTGAAGCATGTGGGAACAGCAGACTGGGATAAGGATTGATTGAATATGTCCGTAAACACACCAGCCAGCTGGTCTGCACATGCTCTTAGAACGCGGCCGGGGATGCTGTCTGGGCCTGCAGCCTTGCGAGGGTTAACACGTTTAAATGTTTTACTCACGTTGGCTGCAGTGAAGGAGAGCCCGCAGGTTTTGGTAGCGGGCCGTGTCAGTGGCACTGTATTGTCCTCAAAGCGAGCAAAGAAGTTGTTTAGTCTGTCTGGGAGCAAGACATCGTGGTCTGCGACGGGGCTGGTTTTTCTTTTGTAGTCCGTGATTGACTGTAGACCCTGCCACATACCTTTCTTGTCTGAGCCGTTGAATTGGGACTACACTTTGTATCTATACTGACGCTTAGCTTGTTTGATAGCCTTGTTCTCTTGGTAACACTAAGACAACTGATTTTGTAATGTAAATATCACTGTAAATCTGCATGAACATGACACACACACTGATAAACTATTGTTTCCATGGTAACCGGTACCTGTACTTTACTTGAGAATTGTTATATTTTTTAACATTTACTTTTACTTGACAACATTCAGAAAGTAAAGATGTGCTTGTTACATTTCGAATGCTCAGCAGGACAGTAAAACGGTCAAATTCATACACTTATTAAGAGAACTCATCCCTACTGCTTCTGATCTGGTTTGTAAAATGTTGTTAGACTGTGCCCCTGGCTTTCCGTAAATGAATAAAATCAAGAACATCTGCATAATATAAGGAACTTGATATATAGCCTTTGCTTTCACTTTTGATACTTAAGTCCATTTAACACCAGATACCTTTAGACTTTTACTCAAGTAGTATTTTACTGGGTGACTTTCACTTTTACTTGAGACATTTTCTATTAAGTATCTTTACTTTTAATCAAATCAAATCAAATGTATTTATATAGCCCTTCTTACATCAGCTGATATCTCAAAGTGTTGTACAGAAACCCAGCCTAAAACCCCAAACAGCAAGCAATGCAGGTGTAGAAGCACGGTGGCTAGGAAAAACTTAAAAAACTAAAAACCTCAAGTATGACAATTGGGTTCTTTTCCCACCACTAGTAAAGTATTATCTCCAGCAAGATCTCAAAAGGACATGGAAAATATATATTTGTAAAATAATAAGGACACAACATGTGATGTTTTTAAGAAATCATAAAAAGCATTTTATTCCAAAACAGTCACACTGTTCGTTCAAATTCATCAGAACCAATGGTCCTCAAACAAACCCCTGTCCCCCAGAAGTGTCCCGTGCTTGCTGTGGGGGAACATTGGTGTTCACTTCACTGTCTAAAGCGCCAGGGTTGCAGCTTGTCTGTTCAACCATGATCTGAGCACTAGTCCAGTCACTCAAGGGTGCCTCCTTCCCTCTCGTGGTAGAAAGTGCACATCTCCCACAGTCAGAACAGTATGCTGGTGGGCTGCAGCCTCATTGTGATGTGAGCACTAGCCCAGTCACTCAAAGCTGCCTCCAATCCTCCCGTGGTAGGCAGTGCACACATCAGACAGTCAGCTGTTACTGTAGATAGTAAGCTAAAGCCTCAGTCCTCCACACATTCATAGCTACCGATTTGTGTTCTCTTTCAAGCCAAATGAACCCTCATATTAACCCTTAAAATCTATAAAACATATTTTCTCATCAAAGATCACCCCCCTCCCTCAACCAATCCTCCTCCCTCCCATTTTGAAATGTCAGGCTGTAGTTGGCACCCGCCCTCCCCTGGCCCCTCTACCCTAGGTCCCTCACTGAGAGCTGTACACACCGCTGAGCAGGCGGCTCTTCTTCTCCTCCTTCTGGCTCTCGTTCTTCAGGTCAGCAAACACCTGTGAGAAGAAGTTAGGGTCTGTGTTCATCTGGAGCATCTTGTCACTCATCAGCTTGGTGATGGACATGCAGCGGATCCAGAAGGTCTGCTGGCAGGTGTCCACCAGGAAGGGTTTCAGGGGGTAGGCGATCTCGTTGCCCATGTAGGAGCAGGTCGTGTAGAAGCAGGTGAGCAGCACGGCATGCAGCTCGTGCAAGGTGGCCACCTCGGAGGAAACCGCCTCGCGGCACAGCATGTAGAGGAAGACCACAGTGGCCGGATTGATGCAGCTCTGGTTCTGATAGCAGTTGTCCAGCAGATAACGGTCCACCACCCGCAGCCACAGCACCGGGTCCATGGAAGACATGTCCTGGAGCCGGTGGCAGCGCCGGCACAGGAACTCACCCAGGCTGCGCAGCAGCTCGCCGGTTGTAGCGTGGACCATCACCAGCCTCCTGGGCGTGTCAAGGTCCTGGACGGTCACCATCTGGGGCGTGTCGGGGGCCGTGTTTGAGTTGCATAAGGGGAACTTCTCGACCGACGAGGCGGCGTTGTTGGAGCTGTTGGAGATGGCTGGAGTGCTCTGGTCCTGGGTGGACAGCTTGTCACAGGACTGAGACTTCTCCAGGCTGAGGGTGGACAGGTTGGAGAAGGACTGAGACTTCTCCCGGTTCTCATTACTCAGATGGGCAATGTTGCTTTGGTTGGTGTTCTCATGGGCCTGCACCTTCTTGGAGCCCTTCTTCTTCACAATCCGCCTCCATGGCGAGTAGCGCTTCAGAGTCTTGTCTTTTGCGCTCTTACCCGTCTGGACCTCCATCAAGTGACCCACAGTGTCCGGCCCGTCTTTGAAGAGGACTGCCTTCTTGCAGAGCGAGAGAGACATTGCGGATCCCATGGTCAATAGTGCCTGTGGAAAACAAAATGCTTCAATATTAGCAAAATGAAATGCTTGGCATCAGTTCAGTTGGCCTAGCTAGCTCAGCTCTGACTGTCTCCGAAATGGCAACCTATTCCCTACAAAGTGCACTGCTTTTGACCATTGCCCAAAGGGGTCTGGTCAAAAGCAGTGCTTTATATAGGAAACAGGGTTCCATTTGGGACAGATTCTTCATCACAGTATTAAGCATAGGCATTAATAAGTCTTATGTATTCATAAACATGAGAAATATAACGTTCCAAAGCAAAACAAAAATATTACTCACTGATTTCAAGTTGATATGTGAAAAATTATGAAGATATTTCAATATTTTCTTTGTTAATTGAAAGGTAAAGATGGGTTGTCCAGTGCTTTGAGTTCAAGGCTGTTGTGGTTGTGAACATCAGAATTGTCCAAGGTTCTGAAATCGAGTTTCCACGTCGTAATAAAGAAGTATGTCATAGAGGCGATTGTGTGAAAGATTAAGTTTGATGTTGGCAAAAATAAATTAACAAATTAATAAAGTCTGATGTTCCCCATGATAGAATTTGCCTAATCTTTGCTAAAGCCTAGCTCAATAAATTGAAAACGAAATAACCTCTGAGTGACTTCTACGTCACAGCGTTACATGTCTGGCCTCAATGGCTGAATAACATGTATCTGGCGAGTGTTTTGCACGGATCTCAATGGTCTGTCAAATTATATTGGCAGCTCTGTCAGGTTCCCGTTTATCTCGTTCACCAGCAGACTCTTCTTCCCCCTAATTTTTGCGTTAGTCATTTTACTTTAGCGATCTTCTCCAATAATGCGCATTTAGCCTGGGGACGAATAGGTGCGCGCCTATAATCGCTATTTGAAGTGGGGAGCATACAGGCCTGGACTGACTGGAGGGCTAACTTAAAGTGCGCTATAAACGTAGTCTAAATAGCCTTTTCATGTAAAACGCAACATAAGAACCAGCAGTAGCTCAAATAAAAGCTTATACAACTTCATTCAAACGTTTATTTAAAGAATTTAATAAATCATACAACAGTTGAACCAATACTAGACTAAACTCAGTTTGAATATTCAAGTACCTCCCCATCCCTAATTGCTGTCCCAATATATTATCAATATCTCACAAACTCAAATCTCTCTCCTCTCTCTCTCTCTGCTTGTGTCTGTCTGTAGTTGATATTGGGTCAGTGCAGTAGAGAGCAGGCGTTTAAGACCATCCATCCTGTTATCAAATCAATTTTTATTTTTCACATACACACGGTTAGCAGATGTTAATGCGAGTGTAGCGAAATGCTTGTGATTCTAGTTCTGACCATGCAGTAATATCTAACAAGTAATATAACCTAACAATTTCACAACAACTACCTTAATCACACAAGTGTAAAGGGATGAATACGAATATGTACCTAAAAATATATAAATGAGTGATGGCCGAACGGCATAGGCAAGATGCAGTAGATGGTATAGAGTACAGTACATACATATGAGATGAGTAATGTAGGGTATGAGAACATTATATAAAGTGGCATTGTTTAAATTGTCTAGTGATACATTTAATTACATTAAGATGGCAAGATGCAGTAGATGGTATAGAGTACAGTATATACGTATGAGATGAGTAATGTAGAGCATGAAAACATTATATAAAGTGGCACATTGTTTAAAGTGGCTAGTGATACATTTCTTACATACATTTTGCCATTATTAAAGTGGCTGGAGTTGAGTCAGTATGTTGGCAGCAGCCACTCAATGTTAGTGATGGCTGTTTAACAGTCTGATGGCCTTGAGATAGAAGCTGTTTTCCAATCTCTCTGTCCCAGCTTTGATGCACCTGTACTGACCTCGCCTTCTGGATGGAAGTGGGGTGAACAGGCAGTGGCTCGGGTGGTTGTTGTCCTTGATGATCTTTTTGGCCTTCCTGTGACATTAGGTGGTGTAGGTGTCCCGGAGGGCAGGTAGTTTGCACCCGGTGATGCGTTGTGCAGACCTCACTACCCTCTGGAGAGCCTTACGGTTATAGGCGGAGCAGCTGCCGTACCAGGCGGTGATACAGCCCGGCAGGATGCTCCCGATTGTGCATCTGTAAAAGTTTGTGAGTGTTTTTGGTGACAAACGGAATTTCTTCAGCCTCCTGAGGTTGAAGAGTTGCTGCTTCGCCTTCTTCACCACGCTGTCTGTGTGGGTGGACCATTTCAGTTTGTCCGTGATGTGTACGCCGAGGAACTTAAAACTTTCCACCCTCTCCACTACTGTCCCGTCAATGAAGATAGGGGGCTGCTCCCTCGGCTGTTTCCTGAAGTCCACAATCATTTCCTTTGTTTTGTTGACATTGAGTGTGAGGTGATTTTCCTGACACCACACTCCGAGGGCCCTCACCTCCCTGTAGGCCGTCTCGTCATTGTTGGTAATCAAGCTTACCACTGTAGTGTCGTCTGCAAACTTGATGATTGAGTTGGAGGCGTGCATGGCCAAACAGTCGTGGGTGAACAGGGAGTACAGGAGAGGGCTCAGAACGCACCCTTGTGGGGACACAGTGTTGAGGATCAGCGTGGAGATGTTGTTACCTACCCTCACCACCTGGGGGCGGCCCGTCAGGAAGTCCAGAACCCAGTTGCACAGGGCGGGGTCGAGGCCCAGGGTCTCGAGCTTGATGACGAGTTTGGAGGGTACTATGGTGTTAAATGCTGAGCTGTAGTCGATGAACAGCATTCTTACATGGGCATTCCTCTTGTCCAGATGGGTTAGGGCAGTGTGCAGTGTGAGGACGATTGCGTCATCAGTGGACCTGTTGGGGCGGTAAGCAAATTGGAGTGGGTCTAGGGTGTCAGGTAGGGTGGAGGTGATATGGTCCTTGACTAGTCTCTCAAAGAACTTCATGATGACGGAAGTGAGTGCTACAGGGCGGTAGTCATTTAGCTCAATTACCTTAGCTTTCTTGGGAACAGGAACAATGGTGGCCCTCTTGAAGCATGTGGGAACAGCAGACTGGGATAAGGATTGATTGAATATGTCCGTAAACACACCAGCCGGCTGGTCTGCACATGCTCTTAGAACGCGGCCGGGGATGCTGTCTGGGCCTGCAGCCTTGCGAGGGTTAACACGTTTAAATGTTTTACTCACGTTGGCTGCAGTGAAGGAGAGCCCGCAGGTTTTGGTAGCGGGCCGTGTCAGTGGCACTGTATTGTCCTCAAAGCGAGCAAAGAAGTTTTTTAGTCTGTCTGGGAGCAAGACATCGTGGTCTGCGACGGGGCTGGTTTTTCTTTTGTAGTCCGTGATTGACTGTAGACCCTGCCACATACCTTTCTTGTCTGAGCCGTTGAATTGGGACTACACTTTGTATCTATACTGACGCTTAGCTTGTTTGATAGCCTTGTTCTCTTGGTAACACTAAGACAACTGATTTTGTAATGTAAATATCACTGTAAATCTGCATGAACATGACACACACACTGATAAACTATTGTTTCCATGGTAACCGGTACCTGTACTTTACTTGAGAATTGTTATATTTTTTAACATTTACTTTTACTTGACAACATTCAGAAAGTAAAGATGTGCTTGTTACATTTCGAATGCTCAGCAGGACAGTAAAACGGTCAAATTCATACACTTATTAAGAGAACTCATCCCTACTGCTTCTGATCTGGTTTGTAAAATATTGTTAGACTGTGCCCCTGGCGTTCCATAAATGAATAAAATCAAGAACATCTGCATAATATAAGGAACTTGATATATAGCCTTTGCTTTCACTTTGATACTTAAGTACATTTAAAACCAGATACCTTTAGACTTTTACTCAAGTAGTATTTTACTGGTTGACTTTCACTTTTACTTGAGTCATTTTCTATTAAGTATCTTTACTTTTACTCAAGTTTGACAATTGGGTACTTTTCCACCACTAGTAAAGTATTATCTCCAGCAAGATCTCAAAAGGACATGGAAAAAATATATTTGTAAAATAATAAGGACACAACATGGGATGTTTTTAAGAAATCATAAAAAGCATTTTATTCCAAAACAGTCACACTGTTCGTTCAAATTCATCTGAACCAATGGTCCTCAAACAAACCCCTGTCCCCCAGAAGTGTCCCGTGCTTGCTGTGGGGGAACATTGGTGTTCACTTCACTGTCTAAAGCGCCAGGGTTGCAGCTTGTCTGTTCAACCATGATCTGAGCACTAGTCCAGTCACTCAAGGGTGCCTCCTTCCCTCTCGTGGTAGAAAGTGCACATCTCCCACAGTCAGAACAGTAGACTGGTGGGCGGCAGCCTCAGTGTGATGTGAGCACTAGCCCAGTCACTCAAAGGTGCCTCCAATCCTCCCGTGGTCGGCAGTGCACACATCAGACAGTCAGCTGTTACTGTAGATAGTAAGCTAAAGCCTCAGTCCTCCACACATTCATAGCTACCGATTTGTGTTCTCTTTCAAGCCAAATGAACCCTCATATTAACCCTTAAATTCTATAAAACATATTTTCTCATCAAAGCTCACCCTTTTCCCCCTCCCTCAATCAATCCTCCTCCCTCCCATTTTGAAATGTCAGGCTGTAGTTGGCACCCACCCTTCCCTGGCCCCTCTACCCTAGGTCCCTCACTGAATGCTGTACACACCGCTGAGCAGGCGGCTCTTCTTCTCCTCCTTCTGGCTCTCGTTCTTCAGGTCAGCAAACACCTGGGAGAAGAAGTTAGGGTCTGTGTTCATCTGGAGCATCTTGTCACTCATCAGCTTGGTGATGGACATGCAGCGGATCCAGAAGGTCTGCTGGCAGGTGTCCACCAGGAAGGGTTTCAGGGGGTAGGCGATCTCGTTGCCCATGTAGGAGCAGGTCGTGTAGAAGCAGGTGAGCAGCACGGCATGCAGCTCGTGCAAGGTGGCCACCTCGGAGGAAACCGCCTCGCGGCACAGCATGTAGAGGAAGACCACAGTGGCCGGATTGATGCAGCTCTGGTTCTGATAGCAGTTGTCCAGCAGATAACGGTCCACCACCCGCAGCCACAGCACCGGGTCCATGGAAGACATGTCCTGGAGCCGGTGGCAGCGCCGGCACAGGAACTCACCCAGGCAGCGCAGCAACTCGCCGGTTGTAGCGTAGACCATCACCAGCCTCCTGGGCGTGTCGAGGTCCTGGACGGTCACCATCTGGGGCGTGTCGGGGGCCGTGTTTGAGTTTGATAAGGGGAACTTCTCGACCGACGAGGCGGCGTTGTTGGAGCTGTTGGAGATGGCTGGAGTGCTCTGGTCCTGGGTGGACAGCTTGTCACAGGACTGAGACTTCTCTAGGCTGAGGGTGGACAGGTTGGAGAAGGACTGAGACTTCTCCCGGTTCTCAATACTCAGATGGGCAATGTTGCTTTGGTTGGTGTTCTCGTGGGCCTGCACCTTCTTGGAGCCCTTCTTCTTCACAATCCGCCTCCATGGCGAGTAGCGCTTCAGAGTCTTGTCTTTTGCCCTCTTACCGGTGTGGACCTCCATCAAGTGACCCACAGTGTCCGGCCCGTCTTTGAAGAGGACTGCCTTCTTGCAGAGCGAGAGGGACATTGCGGATCCCATGGTCAATAGTGCCTGTGGAAAACAAAATGCTTCAATATTAGCAAAATGAAATGCTTGGCATCAGTTCAGTTGGCCTAGCTAGCTCAGCTCTGCCTGTTTCCGAAATGGCAACCTATTCCCAACAAAGTGCACTGCTTTTGACCATTGCCCAAAGGGGTCTGGTCAAAAGCAGTGCTTTATATAGGAAACAGGGTTCCATTTGGGACAGATTCTTCATCACAGTATTAAGCATAGGCATTAATAAGTCTTATGTATTCATAAACATGAGAAATATAACGTTCCAAAGCAAAACAAAAATATTACTCACTGATTTCAAGTTGATATGTGAAAAATTAGGAAGATATTTCAATATTTTCTCTGTTAATTGAAAGGTAAAGACGGGTTGTCCAGTGCTTTGAGTTCAAGGCTGTTATGGTTGTGAACATCAGAATTGTCCAAGGTTCTGAAATCGAGTTTCCACGTCGTAATAAAGAAGTATGTCATAGAGGCGATTTTGTGAAAGATTGATGTTGGCAAAAATAAATAAATTAGCAAATAAATAAAGTCTGATTCTCGCCATGATAGAATTTGCCTCATCTTTGCTATAGCCTAGCTCAATAAGTTGAAAACGAAATAACCTCTGAGTGACTTCTACGTCATAGCGTTACATGCCTGGCCTCAATGGCTGAATAACATGTATCTGGCGAGTGTTTTGCACGGATCTCAATGGTCTGTCAAATTATATTGGCAGCTCTGTCAGGTTCCCGTTTATCTCGTTCACCAGCAGACTCTTCTTCCCCCTAATTTTTGCGTTGGTCATTTTACTTTAGCGATCTTCTCCAATAATGCGCATTTAGCCTGGGGACGAATAGGTGCGCGCCTATAATCGCTATTTGAAGTGGGGAGCATACAGGCCTGGACTGACTGGAGGGCTAACTTAAAATGCGCTATAAAAGTAGTCTAAATGGCCTTTTCATTTTAAAACGCAACATAAGAACCAGCAGTAGCTCAAATACAATCTTATACAACTTCATTCAAACGTTTTTTTTAAGAATTAAAAAAATCATACCACTGTTGATCCAATACTAGACTAAGCTCGGTTTGAATATTCAAGTACCTCCCCATCCCTAATTGCTGTCGAAATATATTATCAATATCTCACAAACTCAAATCTCTCTCTCTGCGTGTGTCTGTCTGTAGGAGATATTGGGTCAGTGCATTAAAGAGCAGACGTTTAAGACCATCCTGTTCTCTTGGTAACACTAAGACAACTGATTTTGTAATGTAAATATCACTTTAAATCTGCATGAACATGACACACACACTGATAAACTCTTGTTTCCATGGTAACAGGTATCTGTACTTTACTTGAAAATGTATGTATTTTTTATCTTTTCCTTTTACTTGACAACATTCAGAAAGAAAAGAAGTGCTCGTTACATTTCGAATGGTCAGCAGGACAGTAAAACGGTCAAATTCATACACTTATTCAAGAGAACTCATCCCTACTGCTTCTGATCTGGTTTGTAAAATGTTGTTAGACTGTGCCCCTGGCTTTCCATAAATGAATAAAAACAAGAACATCTGCATAATATAAGGAGTTTGATATATAGCCTTTGCTTTCACTTTTGATACTTAAGTACATTTAAAACCAGATACCTTTAGACTTTTACTCAAGTAGTATTTTACTGGGTGACTTTCACTTTTACTTGAGTAATTTCCTAATAAGTATCTTTACTTTTAATCAAATCAAATGTATTATATAGCCCTTCTTACATCAGCTGATATCTCAAAGTGTTTTACAGAAACCCAGCCTAAAACCCCAAACAGCAAGCAATGCAGGTGTAGAAGCACGGTGGCTAGGAAAAACTTTTTTATTTAAACAAAAAAAAACTAAAGTATGACAATTGGGTTCTTTTCCCACCACTCATAAAGTATTATCTCCAGCAAGATCTCAAAAGGACATGGAAAATATATATTTGTAAAATAATAAGGACACAACATGGGATGTTTTTAAGAAATCATAAAAAGCATTTTATTCCAAAACAGTCACACTGTTCATTCAAATTCATCAGAACCAATGGTCCTCAAACAAACCCCTGTCCCCCAGAAGTGTCCCGTGCTTGCTGTGGGGGAACATTGGTGTTCACTTCACTGTCTAAAGCGCCAGGGTTGCAGCTTGTCTGTTCAACCATGATCTGAGCACTAGTCCAGTCACTCAAGGGTGCCTCCTTCCCTCTCGTGGTAGAAAGTGCACATCTCCCACAGTCAGAACAGTAGACTGGTGGGCTGCAGCCTCAGTGTGATGTGAGCACTAGCCCAGTCACTCAAAGGTGCCTCCAATCCTCCCGTGGTCGGCAGTGCACACATCAGACAGTCAGCTGTTACTGTAGATAGTAAGCTAAAGCCTCAGTCCTCCACACATTCATAGCTACCGATTTGTGTTCTCTTTCAAGCCAAATGAACCCTCATATTAACCCTTAAATTCTATAAAACATATTTTCTCATCAAAGCTCACCCTTTTCCCCCTCCCTCAATCAATCCTCCTCCCTCCCATTTTGAAATGTCAGGCTGTAGTTGGCACCCACCCTTCCCTGGCCCCTCTACCCTAGGTCCCTCACTGAATGCTGTACACACCGCTGAGCAGGCGGCTCTTCTTCTCCTCCTTCTGGCTCTCGTTCTTCAGGTCAGCAAACACCTGGGAGAAGAAGTTAGGGTCTGTGTTCATCTGGAGCATCTTGTCACTCATCAGCTTGGTGATGGACATGCAGCGGATCCAGAAGGTCTGCTGGCAGGTGTCCACCAGGAAGGGTTTCAGGGGGTAGGCGATCTCGTTGCCCATGTAGGAGCAGGTCGTGTAGAAGCAGGTGAGCAGCACGGCATGCAGCTCGTGCAAGGTGGCCACCTCGGAGGAAACCGCCTCGCGGCACAGCATGTAGAGGAAGACCACAGTGGCCGGATTGATGCAGCTCTGGTTCTGATAGCAGTTGTCCAGCAGATAACGGTCCACCACCCGCAGCCACAGCACCGGGTCCATGGAAGACATGTCCTGGAGCCGGTGGCAGCGCCGGCACAGGAACTCACCCAGGCAGCGCAGCAGCTCGCCGGTTGTAGCGTAGACCATCACCAGCCTCCTGGGCGTGTCGAGGTCCTGGACGGTCACCATCTGGGGCGTGTCGGGGGCCGTGTTTGAGTTTGATAAGGGGAACTTCTCGACCGACGAGGCGGCGTTGTTGGAGCTGTTGGAGATGGCTGGAGTGCTCTGGTCCTGGGTGGACAGCTTGTCACAGGACTGAGACTTCTCTAGGCTGAGGGTGGACAGGTTGGAGAAGGACTGAGACTTCTCCCGGTTCTCAATACTCAGATGGGCAATGTTGCTTTGGTTGGTGTTCTCGTGGGCCTGCACCTTCTTGGAGCCCTTCTTCTTCACAATCCGCCTCCATGGCGAGTAGCGCTTCAGAGTCTTGTCTTTTGCCCTCTTACCGGTGTGGACCTCCATCAAGTGACCCACAGTGTCCGGCCCGTCTTTGAAGAGGACTGCCTTCTTGCAGAGCGAGAGGGACATTGCGGATCCCATGGTCAATAGTGCCTGTGGAAAACAAAATGCTTCAATATTAGCAAAATGAAATGCTTGGCATCAGTTCAGTTGGCCTAGCTAGCTCAGCTCTGCCTGTTTCCGAAATGGCAACCTATTCCCAACAAAGTGCACTGCTTTTGACCATTGCCCAAAGGGGTCTGGTCAAAAGCAGTGCTTTATATAGGAAACAGGGTTCCATTTGGGACAGATTCTTCATCACAGTATTAAGCATAGGCATTAATAAGTCTTATGTATTCATAAACATGAGAAATATAACGTTCCAAAGCAAAACAAAAATATTACTCACTGATTTCAAGTTGATATGTGAAAAATTAGGAAGATATTTCAATATTTTCTCTGTTAATTGAAAGGTAAAGACGGGTTGTCCAGTGCTTTGAGTTCAAGGCTGTTATGGTTGTGAACATCAGAATTGTCCAAGGTTCTGAAATCGAGTTTCCACGTCGTAATAAAGAAGTATGTCATAGAGGCGATTTTGTGAAAGATTGATGTTGGCAAAAATAAATAAATTAGCAAATAAATAAAGTCTGATTCTCGCCATGATAGAATTTGCCTCATCTTTGCTATAGCCTAGCTCAATAAGTTGAAAACGAAATAACCTCTGAGTGACTTCTACGTCATAGCGTTACATGCCTGGCCTCAATGGCTGAATAACATGTATCTGGCGAGTGTTTTGCACGGATCTCAATGGTCTGTCAAATTATATTGGCAGCTCTGTCAGGTTCCCGTTTATCTCGTTCACCAGCAGACTCTTCTTCCCCCTAATTTTTGCGTTGGTCATTTTACTTTAGCGATCTTCTCCAATAATGCGCATTTAGCCTGGGGACGAATAGGTGCGCGCCTATAATCGCTATTTGAAGTGGGGAGCATACAGGCCTGGACTGACTGGAGGGCTAACTTAAAATGCGCTATAAAAGTAGTCTAAATGGCCTTTTCATTTTAAAACGCAACATAAGAACCAGCAGTAGCTCAAATACAATCTTATACAACTTCATTCAAACGTTTTTTTTAAGAATTAAAAAAATCATACCACTGTTGATCCAATACTAGACTAAGCTCGGTTTGAATATTCAAGTACCTCCCCATCCCTAATTGCTGTCGAAATATATTATCAATATCTCACAAACTCAAATCTCTCTCTCTGCGTGTGTCTGTCTGTAGGAGATATTGGGTCAGTGCATTAAAGAGCAGACGTTTAAGACCATCCTGTTCTCTTGGTAACACTAAGACAACTGATTTTGTAATGTAAATATCACTTTAAATCTGCATGAACATGACACACACACTGATAAACTCTTGTTTCCATGGTAACAGGTATCTGTACTTTACTTGAAAATGTATGTATTTTTTATCTTTTCCTTTTACTTGACAACATTCAGAAAGAAAAGAAGTGCTCGTTACATTTCGAATGGTCAGCAGGACAGTAAAACGGTCAAATTCATACACTTATTCAAGAGAACTCATCCCTACTGCTTCTGATCTGGTTTGTAAAATGTTGTTAGACTGTGCCCCTGGCTTTCCATAAATGAATAAAAACAAGAACATCTGCATAATATAAGGAGTTTGATATATAGCCTTTGCTTTCACTTTTGATACTTAAGTACATTTAAAACCAGATACCTTTAGACTTTTACTCAAGTAGTATTTTACTGGGTGACTTTCACTTTTACTTGAGTAATTTCCTAATAAGTATCTTTACTTTTAATCAAATCAAATGTATTATATAGCCCTTCTTACATCAGCTGATATCTCAAAGTGTTTTACAGAAACCCAGCCTAAAACCCCAAACAGCAAGCAATGCAGGTGTAGAAGCACGGTGGCTAGGAAAAACTTTTTTATTTAAACAAAAAAAAACTAAAGTATGACAATTGGGTTCTTTTCCCACCACTCATAAAGTATTATCTCCAGCAAGATCTCAAAAGGACATGGAAAATATATATTTGTAAAATAATAAGGACACAACATGGGATGTTTTTAACAAATCATAAAAAGCATTTTATTCCAAAACAGTCACACTGTTCATTCAAATTCATCAGAACCAATGGTCCTCAAACAAACCCCTGTCCCCCAGAAGTGTCCCGTGCTTGCTGTGGGGGAACATTGGTGTTCACTTCACTGTCTAAAGCGCCAGGGTTGCAGCTTGTCTGTTCAACCATGATCTGAGCACTAGTCCAGTCACTCAAGGGTGCCTCCTTCCCTCTCGTGGTAGAAAGTGCACATCTCCCACAGTCAGAACAGTAGACTGGTGGGCTGCAGCCTCAGTGTGATGTGAGCACTAGCCCAGTCACTCAAAGGTGCCTCCAATCCTCCCGTGGTCGGCAGTGCACACATCAGACAGTCAGCTGTTACTGTAGATAGTAAGCTAAAGCCTCAGTCCTCCACACATTCATAGCTACCGATTTGTGTTCTCTTTCAAGCCAAATGAACCCTCATATTAACCCTTAAATTCTATAAAACATATTTTCTCATCAAAGCTCACCCTTTTCCCCCTCCCTCAATCAATCCTCCTCCCTCCCATTTTGAAATGTCAGGCTGTAGTTGGCACCCACCCTTCCCTGGCCCCTCTACCCTAGGTCCCTCACTGAATGCTGTACACACCGCTGAGCAGGCGGCTCTTCTTCTCCTCCTTCTGGCTCTCGTTCTTCAGGTCAGCAAACACCTGGGAGAAGAAGTTAGGGTCTGTGTTCATCTGGAGCATCTTGTCACTCATCAGCTTGGTGATGGACATGCAGCGGATCCAGAAGGTCTGCTGGCAGGTGTCCACCAGGAAGGGTTTCAGGGGGTAGGCGATCTCGTTGCCCATGTAGGAGCAGGTCGTGTAGAAGCAGGTGAGCAGCACGGCATGCAGCTCGTGCAAGGTGGCCACCTCGGAGGAAACCGCCTCGCGGCACAGCATGTAGAGGAAGACCACAGTGGCCGGATTGATGCAGCTCTGGTTCTGATAGCAGTTGTCCAGCAGATAACGGTCCACCACCCGCAGCCACAGCACCGGGTCCATGGAAGACATGTCCTGGAGCCGGTGGCAGCGCCGGCACAGGAACTCACCCAGGCAGCGCAGCAGCTCGCCGGTTGTAGCGTAGACCATCACCAGCCTCCTGGGCGTGTCGAGGTCCTGGACGGTCACCATCTGGGGCGTGTCGGGGGCCGTGTTTGAGTTTGATAAGGGGAACTTCTCGACCGACGAGGCGGCGTTGTTGGAGCTGTTGGAGATGGCTGGAGTGCTCTGGTCCTGGGTGGACAGCTTGTCACAGGACTGAGACTTCTCTAGGCTGAGGGTGGACAGGTTGGAGAAGGACTGAGACTTCTCCCGGTTCTCAATACTCAGATGGGCAATGTTGCTTTGGTTGGTGTTCTCGTGGGCCTGCACCTTCTTGGAGCCCTTCTTCTTCACAATCCGCCTCCATGGCGAGTAGCGCTTCAGAGTCTTGTCTTTTGCCCTCTTACCGGTGTGGACCTCCATCAAGTGACCCACAGTGTCCGGCCCGTCTTTGAAGAGGACTGCCTTCTTGCAGAGCGAGAGGGACATTGCGGATCCCATGGTCAATAGTGCCTGTGGAAAACAAAATGCTTCAATATTAGCAAAATGAAATGCTTGGCATCAGTTCAGTTGGCCTAGCTAGCTCAGCTCTGCCTGTTTCCGAAATGGCAACCTATTCCCAACAAAGTGCACTGCTTTTGACCATTGCCCAAAGGGGTCTGGTCAAAAGCAGTGCTTTATATAGGAAACAGGGTTCCATTTGGGACAGATTCTTCATCACAGTATTAAGCATAGGCATTAATAAGTCTTATGTATTCATAAACATGAGAAATATAACGTTCCAAAGCAAAACAAAAATATTACTCACTGATTTCAAGTTGATATGTGAAAAATTAGGAAGATATTTCAATATTTTCTCTGTTAATTGAAAGGTAAAGACGGGTTGTCCAGTGCTTTGAGTTCAAGGCTGTTATGGTTGTGAACATCAGAATTGTCCAAGGTTCTGAAATCGAGTTTCCACGTCGTAATAAAGAAGTATGTCATAGAGGCGATTTTGTGAAAGATTGATGTTGGCAAAAATAAATAAATTAGCAAATAAATAAAGTCTGATTCTCGCCATGATAGAATTTGCCTCATCTTTGCTATAGCCTAGCTCAATAAGTTGAAAACGAAATAACCTCTGAGTGACTTCTACGTCATAGCGTTACATGCCTGGCCTCAATGGCTGAATAACATGTATCTGGCGAGTGTTTTGCACGGATCTCAATGGTCTGTCAAATTATATTGGCAGCTCTGTCAGGTTCCCGTTTATCTCGTTCACCAGCAGACTCTTCTTCCCCCTAATTTTTGCGTTGGTCATTTTACTTTAGCGATCTTCTCCAATAATGCGCATTTAGCCTGGGGACGAATAGGTGCGCGCCTATAATCGCTATTTGAAGTGGGGAGCATACAGGCCTGGACTGACTGGAGGGCTAACTTAAAATGCGCTATAAAAGTAGTCTAAATGGCCTTTTCATTTTAAAACGCAACATAAGAACCAGCAGTAGCTCAAATACAATCTTATACAACTTCATTCAAACGTTTTTTTTAAGAATTAAAAAAATCATACCACTGTTGATCCAATACTAGACTAAGCTCGGTTTGAATATTCAAGTACCTCCCCATCCCTAATTGCTGTCGAAATATATTATCAATATCTCACAAACTCAAATCTCTCTCTCTGCGTGTGTCTGTCTGTAGGAGATATTGGGTCAGTGCATTAAAGAGCAGACGTTTAAGACCATCCTGTTCTCTTGGTAACACTAAGACAACTGATTTTGTAATGTAAATATCACTTTAAATCTGCATGAACATGACACACACACTGATAAACTCTTGTTTCCATGGTAACAGGTATCTGTACTTTACTTGAAAATGTATGTATTTTTTATCTTTTCCTTTTACTTGACAACATTCAGAAAGAAAAGAAGTGCTCGTTACATTTCGAATGGTCAGCAGGACAGTAAAACGGTCAAATTCATACACTTATTCAAGAGAACTCATCCCTACTGCTTCTGATCTGGTTTGTAAAATGTTGTTAGACTGTGCCCCTGGCTTTCCATAAATGAATAAAAACAAGAACATCTGCATAATATAAGGAGTTTGATATATAGCCTTTGCTTTCACTTTTGATACTTAAGTACATTTAAAACCAGATACCTTTAGACTTTTACTCAAGTAGTATTTTACTGGGTGACTTTCACTTTTACTTGAGTAATTTCCTAATAAGTATCTTTACTTTTAATCAAATCAAATGTATTATATAGCCCTTCTTACATCAGCTGATATCTCAAAGTGTTTTACAGAAACCCAGCCTAAAACCCCAAACAGCAAGCAATGCAGGTGTAGAAGCACGGTGGCTAGGAAAAACTTTTTTATTTAAACAAAAAAAAACTAAAGTATGACAATTGGGTTCTTTTCCCACCACTCATAAAGTATTATCTCCAGCAAGATCTCAAAAGGACATGGAAAATATATATTTGTAAAATAATAAGGACACAACATGGGATGTTTTTAAGAAATCATAAAAAGCATTTTATTCCAAAACAGTCACACTGTTCATTCAAATTCATCAGAACCAATGGTCCTCAAACAAACCCCTGTCCCCCAGAAGTGTCCCGTGCTTGCTGTGGGGGAACATTGGTGTTCACTTCACTGTCTAAAGCGCCAGGGTTGCAGCTTGTCTGTTCAACCATGATCTGAGCACTAGTCCAGTCACTCAAGGGTGCCTCCTTCCCTCTCGTGGTAGAAAGTGCACATCTCCCACAGTCAGAACAGTAGACTGGTGGGCTGCAGCCTCAGTGTGATGTGAGCACTAGCCCAGTCACTCAAAGGTGCCTCCAATCCTCCCGTGGTCGGCAGTGCACACATCAGACAGTCAGCTGTTACTGTAGATAGTAAGCTAAAGCCTCAGTCCTCCACACATTCATAGCTACCGATTTGTGTTCTCTTTCAAGCCAAATGAACCCTCATATTAACCCTTAAATTCTATAAAACATATTTTCTCATCAAAGCTCACCCTTTTCCCCCTCCCTCAATCAATCCTCCTCCCTCCCATTTTGAAATGTCAGGCTGTAGTTGGCACCCACCCTTCCCTGGCCCCTCTACCCTAGGTCCCTCACTGAGTGCTGTACACACCGCTGAGCAGGCGGCTCTTCTTCTCCTCCTTCTGGCTCTCGTTCTTCAGGTCAGCAAACACCTGGGAGAAGAAGTTAGGGTCTGTGTTCATCTGGAGCATCTTGTCACTCATCAGCTTGGTGATGGACATGCAGCGGATCCAGAAGGTCTGCTGGCAGGTGTCCACCAGGAAGGGTTTCAGGGGGTAGGCGATCTCGTTGCCCATGTAGGAGCAGGTCGTGTAGAAGCAGGTGAGCAGCACGGCATGCAGCTCGTGCAAGGTGGCCACCTCGGAGGAAACCGCCTCGCGGCACAGCATGTAGAGGAAGACCACAGTGGCCGGATTGATGCAGCTCTGGTTCTGATAGCAGTTGTCCAGCAGATAACGGTCCACCACCCGCAGCCACAGCACCGGGTCCATGGAAGACATGTCCTGGAGCCGGTGGCAGCGCCGGCACAGGAACTCACCCAGGCTGCGCAGCAGCTCGCCGGTTGTAGCGTGGACCATCACCAGCCTCCTGGGCGTGTCGAGGTCCTGGACGGTTACCAGCTGGGGCGTGTCGGGGGCCGTGTTTGAGTTGCATAAGGGGAACTTCTCGACCGACGAGGCGGCGTTGTTGGAGCTGTTGGAGATGGCTGGAGTGCTCTGGTCCTGGGTGGACAGCTTGTCACAGGACTGAGACTTCTCCAGGCTGAGGGTGGACAGGTTGGAGAAGGACTGAGACTTCTCCCGGTTCTCATTACTCAGATGGGAAATGTTGCTTTGGTTGGTGTTCTCATGGGCCTGCACCTTCTTGGAGCCCTTCTTCTTCACAATCCGCCTCCATGGCGAGTAGCGCTTCAGAGTCTTGTCTTTTGCGCTCTTACCCGTCTGGACCTCCATCAAGTGACCCACAGTGTCCGGCCCGTCTTTGAAGAGGACTGCCTTCTTGCAGAGCGAGAGAGACATTGCGGATCCCATGGTCAATAGTGCCTGTGGAAAACAAAATGCTTCAATATTAGCAAAATGAAATGCTTGGCATCAGTTCAGTTGGCCTAGCTAGCTCAGCTCTGACTGTCTCCGAAATGGCAACCTATTCCCTACAAAGTGCACTGCTTTTGACCATTGCCCAAAGGGGTCTGGTCAAAAGCAGTGCTTTATATAGGAAACAGGGTTCCATTTGGGACAGATTCTTCATCACAGTATTAAGCATAGGCATTAATAAGTCTTATGTATTCATAAACATGAGAAATATAACATTCCAAAGCAAAACAAAAATATTACTCACTGATTTCAAGTTGATATGTGAAAAATGATGAAGATATTTCAATATTTTCTTTGTTAATTGAAAGGTAAAGACGGGTTGTCCAGTGCTTTGAGTTCAAGGCTGTTATGGTTGTGAACATCAGAATTGTCCAAGGTTCTGAAATCGAGTTTCCACGTCGTAATAAAGAAGTATGTCATAGAGGCGATTTTGTGAAAGATTGATGTTGGCAAAAATAAATAAATTAACAAATAAATAAAGTCTGATTCTCGCCATGATAGAATTTGCCTCATCTTTGCTATAGCCTAGCTCAATAAATTGAAAACGAAATAACCTGAGAGACTTCTACGTCACAGCGTTACATGTCTGGCCTCAATGGCTGAATAACATGTATCTGGCGAGTGTTTTGCACGGATCTCAATGGTCTGTCAAATTATATTGGCAGCTCTGTCAGGTTCCCGTTTATCTCGTTCACCAGCAGACTCTTCTTCCCCCTAATTTTTGCGTTAGTCATTTTACTTTAGCGATCTTCTCCAATAATGCGCATTTAGCCTGGGGACGAATAGGTGCGCGCCTATAATCGCTATTTGAAGTGGGGAGCATACAGGCCTGGACTGACTGGAGGGCTAACTTAAAATGCGCTATAAAAGTAGGCTAAATTGCCTTTTCATGTAAAACGCAACATAAGAACTAGCAGTAGCTCAAATACAATCTTATACAACTTCATTCAAACGTTTTTTTTAAGAATTTAAAAAATCATACCACTGTTTTTTATTTATTTATTTATTTCACCTTTATTGAACCAGGTAGGCAAATTGAGAACACGTTCTCATTTACAATTGCGACCTGGCCAAGATAAAGCAAAGCAGTTCGGCACATACAACAACACATAGTTACACATGGAGTAAAACAAACATACAGTCAATAATACAGTGAAAAATAAGTCTATATACAATATGAGCAAGTGAGGTGAGATAAGGGAGGTGAAGGCAAACAAAATATATATATAAATAAATAAAAATATAAAAAGGCCATGGTGGTGAAGTAATTACAATATAGCAAGTAAAAAAACACTGGAATGGTTGGCTTGCAGTGGAAGAAGGTGCAAAGTAGAGATATAAATAATGGGGTGCAAAGGAGCAAAATAAATAAATACAGTAGGTAAAGAGGTAGTTGTTTGGGCTAAATTATAGATGGGCTATGTACAGGTGCAGTAATCTATGAGCTGCTCTGACAGCTGGTGCTTAAAGCTAGTGAGGGAGATAAGTGTTTCCAGTTTCAGAGATTTTTGTAGTTTGTTCCAGTCATTGGCAGCAGAGAACTGGAAGGAGAGGCGGCCAAAGGAAGAATTGGTTTTGGGGGTGACCAGAGAGATATACCTGCTGGAGCGCGTGCTACGGGTGGGCGTTGCTATGGTGACCAGCGAGCTGAGATAAGGGGGGACTTTACCTAGCAGGGTCTTGTAGATGACCTGGAGCCAGTGGGTTTGGCGACGAGTGTGAAGCGAGGGCCAGCCAACGAGAGCGTACAGGTCGCAGTGGTGGGTAGTATATGGGGCTTTGGTGACAAAACGGATGGCACTGTGATAGACTGCATCCAATTTATTGAGTAGGGTTTTGGAGGCTATTTTGTAAATGACATCACCGAAGTCGAGGATTGGTAGGATGGTCAGTTTTACAAGGGTATGTTTGGCAGCATGAGTGAAGGATGCTTTGTTGCGGAATAGGAAGCCGATTCTAGATTTAACTTTGGATTGGAGATGCTTGATGTGAGTCTGGAAGGAGAGTTTACAGTCTAACCAGACACCTAGGTATTTGTAGTTGTCCACATATTCTAAGTCAGAGCCGTCCAAAGTAGTGATGTTGGACAGGCGGGCAGGTGCAGGCAGCGATCGGTTGAAGAGCATGCATTTAGTTTTACTTGTATTTAAGAGCAATTGGAGGCCAATTGTTGATCCAATACTAGACTAAGCTCGGTTTGAATATTCAAGTACCTCCCCATCCCTAATTGCTGTCGAAATATATTATCAATATCTCACAAACTCAAATCTCTCTCTCTGCGTGTGTCTGTCTGTAGGAGATATTGGGTCAGTGCATTAAAGAGCAGACGTTTAAGACCATCCTGTTCTCTGGGTAACACTAAGACAACTGATTTTGTAATGTAAATATCACTTTAAATCTGCATGAACATGACACACACAATGATAAACGCTTGTTTCCATGGTAATAGGTACCTGTACTTTACTTGAGGATGTATATATTTTTCATCTTTTACTTTTACTTGACAACATTCAGAAAGAAAATATGTGCTTGTTACATTTCGAATGCTCAGCAGGACAGTAAAACGGTCAAATTCATACACTTATTCAAGAGAACTCATCCCTACTGCTTCCGATCTGGTTTGTAAAATGTTGTTAGACTGTGCCCCTGGCTTTCCATAAATGAATAAAAACAAGAACATCTGCATAATATAAGGAGTTTGATATATAGCCTTTGCTTTCACTTTTGATACTTAAGTACATTTAAAACCAGATACCTTTAGACTTTTACTCAAGTAGTATTTTACTGGGTGACTTTCACTTTTACTTGAGTCATTTCCTAATAAGTATCTTTACTTTTAATCAAATCAAATGTATTATATAGCCCTTCTTACATCAGCTGATATTGTAACGGCGGTCCTCCTTCTCTTCATCAGAAAAGGAGGAGTATTTATCGAACCAAGGCGCAGTGGAGTTTGAACACATATTTATTAAACGAAAACACGAACTTGAATAAACTAACAAAAATAACAAACGGTGTAGACAGATCTAGACGACGAACTTACATGAAACAAGAAGAACGCACGAATAGAGAAAACAGGCTACACAAAAACAACGATGAACAAAACAAACCGAAAACAGTCCCGTGTGGTGCAACGACATACACAAACACGGAAGACAATCACCCACAACGAACACTGTGACAACGCCTACCTAAATATGACTCTTAATTAGAGGAACGCCAAACACCTGCCTCTAATTAAGAGCCATACCAGGCAACCCAAAACCAACACAGAAACAGAAAACATAGAATGCCCACCCAACCTCACGTCCTGACCAACTAACACACATAACAACTAACATAAATAGGTCAGGAACGTGACAGATATCTCAAAGTGTTGTACAGAAACCCAGCCTAAAACCCCAAACAGCAAGCAATGCAGGTGTAGAAGCACGGTGGCTAGGAAAAACTTTTTTTTTTAAACAAAAAAAACCTCAAGTATGACAATTGGGTTCTTTTCCCACCACTCATAAAGTATTATCTCCAGCAAGATCTCAAAAGGACATGGAAAATATATATTTGTAAAATAATGACACAACATGGGATGTTTTTAAGAAATTATATAAAGCATTTTATTCCAAAACAGTCACACTGTTCGTTCAAATTCATCTGAACCAATGGTCCTCAAACAAACCCCTGTCCCCCAGAACTGTCCCGTGCTTGCGGTGGGGGAACATTGGTGTTCACTTCACTGTCTAAAGCGCCAGGGTTGCAGCTTGTCTGTTCAACCATGATCTGAGCACTAGTCCAGTCACTCAAGGGTGCCTCCTTCCCTCTCGTGGTAGAAAGTGCACATCTCCCACAGTCAGAACAGTAGACTGGTGGGCGGCAGCCTCAGTGTGATGTGAGCACTAGCCCAGTCACTCAAAGGTGCCTCCAATCCTCCCGTGGTCGGCAGTGCACACATCAGACAGTCAGCTGTTACTGTAGATAGTAAGCTAAAGCCTCAGTCCTCCACACATTCATAGCTACCGATTTGTGTTCTCTTTCAAGCCAAATGAACCCTCATATTAACCCTTAAAATCTATAAAACATATTTTCTCATCAAAGCTCACCCTCTTCCCCCTCCCTCAACCAATCCTCCTCCCTCCCATTTTGAAATGTCAGGCTGTAGTTGGCACCCGCCCTTCCCTGGCCCCTCTACCCTAGGTCCCTCACTGAATGCTGTACACACCGCTGAGCAGGCGGCTCTTCTTCTCCTCCTTCTGGCTCTCGTTCTTCAGGTCAGCAAACACCTGGGAGAAGAAGTTAGGGTCTGTGTTCATCTGGAGCATCTTGTCACTCATCAGCTTGGTGATGGACATGCAGCGGATCCAGAAGGTCTGCTGGCAGGTGTCCACCAGGAAGGGTTTCAGGGGGTAGGCGATCTCGTTGCCCATGTAGGAGCAGGTCGTGTAGAAGCAGGTGAGCAGCACGGCATGCAGCTCGTGCAAGGTGGCCACCTCGGAGGAAACCGCCTCGCGGCACAGCATGTAGAGGAAGACCACAGTGGCCGGATTGATGCAGCTCTGGTTCTGATAGCAGTTGTCCAGCAGATAACGGTCCACCACCCGCAGCCACAGCACCGGGTCCATGGAAGACATGTCCTGGAGCCGGTGGCAGCGCCGGCACAGGAACTCACCCAGGCAGCGCAGCAGCTCGCCGGTTGTAGCGTAGACCATCACCAGCCTCCTGGGCGTGTCGAGGTCCTGGACGGTCACCATCTGGGGCGTGTCGGGGGCCGTGTTTGAGTTGCATAAGGGGAACTTCTCGACCGACGAGGCGGCGTTGTTGGAGCTGTTGGAGATGGCTGGAGTGCTCTGGTCCTGGGTGGACAGCTTGTCACAGGACTGTGACTTCTCCAGGCTGAGGGTGGACAGGTTGGAGAAGGACTGAGACTTCTCCCGGTTCTCATTACTCAGATGGGCAATGTTGCTTTGGTTGGTGTTCTTGAGGGCCTGCACCTTCTTGGAGCCCTTCTTCTTCACAATCCGCCTCCATGGCAAGTAGCGCTTCAGAGTCTTGTCTTTTGCGCTCTTACCGGTCTGGACCTCCATCAAGTGACCCACAGTGTCCGGCCCGTCTTTGAAGAGGACTGCCTTCTTGCGGAGCGAGATAGACATTGCGGATCCCATGGTCAATAGTGCCTGTGGAAAACAAAATGCTTCAATATTAGCAAAATGAAATGCACGGTATCAGTTCAGTTGGCTTAGCTAACTCAGCTCTGACTGTCTCCGAAATGGCAACCTATTCCCTACAAAGTGCACTGCTTTTGACCATTGCCCAAAGGGGTCTGGTCAAAAGCAGTGCTTTATATAGGAAACAGGGTTCCATTTGGGACAGATTCTTCATCACAGTATTAAGCATAGGCATTAATAAGTCTTATGTATTCATAAACATGAGAAATATAACATTCCAAAGCAAAACAAAAATTTTACTCACTGATTTCAAGTTGATATGTGAAAAATGATGAAGATATTTCAATATTTTCTTTGTTAATTGAAAGGTAAAGACAGGTTGTCCAGTGCTTTGAGTTCAAGGCTGTTATGGTTGTGAACATCAGAATTGTCCAAGGTTCTGAAATCGAGTTTCCACGTCGTAATAAAGAAGTATGTCATAGAGGCGATTTTGTGAAAGATTGATGTTGGCAAAAATAAATAAATCAACAAATAAATAATGTCCGATGTTCCACTTGATAGAATTTGCCTCATATTTGCTATAGCCTAGCTCAATAAATTGAAAACAAAATAACCTCTGAGTGACTTCTATGTCACAGCGCAGCCCAGCCTCACATTCAATTCGCGCATATATGTACAAAATGTATTTCAGCAGATTTCGTGCGTTTTTGTACATTTTTGGGGTGGTTCAATTCGTTTGAAAATACACGAATTTCTGTGCTACTTAATTCGTGCGAAAAGACACGAATTTAACCAGTAGGCGACACACAAGCGGTTGCAACAACCATAGACGCGATCGCCTGTATTTATTTATTTTACGTTATGAATATATAGATATTTTGTCTTTTTTTAACCATATAACCATAAGAGGTTATATATATATATATATATAGTCTTTTTTTTAATCCCTATTAAAACATTGTGGTTTTATGCCTATATGTACTGTTTTCGATTTTTCTGAACAGACTTTTCAGTATAGAATGAATGTAAGCAATGCATGATGGTTAATGGTGTTTTATTCGGTTGTAGTTCCATTTATTTCTTTAAAAATAAACGCGTAAACCATTTTTATTGACCAGAATGTAACTGAAAATACAATGGCAGCCTTGCCATTGTCCATCAATAACAAAAAAAAAAAAAAAATCGTATAACATTTGGGGAAACGTATGCAGTCATTGTAGTCTTACATTTTGTTGGCCAAACAAAATTACCAAAACGTTAACGTGTAATAAGGCTAGGGTGGCTGAGTGTAAATACATGGCTCTGAGTGTAAGCACCTTTTCACTAGAAACGTTCTTGTGTTCAAATTACCGTCAGTGCGAAATAGCTAGAACGCTTTCGTATTTCCACTTGGCTGCAACTACGGTTACGATAACGATAAATCAAGTGCAATACCTGCGTCGACCTGTGTCGAGCAGCAAAACACCGGAAAGCTTCTAGCCTACCGGAAAGTTACAAGAAGAACAAGAATAGTTACCTCATCCGGTCATGTGACACTCTGGATGCCCCCTAAAAGCAATTTCAACCGTTTTGAAAAATGACGCCTGGCAACCTCAAAAAAATACCAGGTGCACGAAAAGTTTGGACTTAGAATATTTTTTGAAAACCTCCATAAATCACTCAGGCCATTGACACGAGAAGAATAAACCTAAAATATTTTCCAGAAGAAAAAACAGAATATTTTTTGAAAACCTCCATAAATCACTCAGGCCAGCACCCATTGATTTGGGGCGGTAGTATAGCGCTCCCAGAGTGGGTATGGAAGTCTGGATCCCCCCTAAACGCATTTAAGGCTCTGTGTGTCTTTAAGCACCATACTTTTTCACTCCATCCTTGCTGTGTGTGTGTGTGTGTGTGTGTGTGTGTGTGTGTGTGTGTGTGTGTGTGTGTGTGTGTGTGTGTGTGTGTGTGTGTGTGTGTGTGTGTGTGTGTGTGTGTGTGTGTGTGTGTGTGTGTGTGTGTGTGTGAGAGAGAGAGAGAGCTTTTCTTTGACATCTGTTTAGAGAAATTACTGATTTACAGTTCATGAGGGTTGACCGGTTCACACATTTAAAGTTTTGGAAAGATCTAACTTTTTTAAACCTTCGAAACAGCACCTATGACCCCATTTTAAGGCACTTCCGGTTGGCACAGGAAGCTATAAGTAAATACATATCCTGATCGGGGTATGCTTTTACAGAATCCTGAGTTTTAAGTCTATACGTTAGGAACTCACTGATTTACACAGGGTTGAATGCACTATATATCACAACCTGCTGGTTGGGTATGGCAAAACACTTTTAGGGTGATTTTATCACTTCCGGTTGCTCCAGGAAGCTTAGAATCAACACAGGTAGACCTCATAGTGGCTTGATGGATTGTCATTGAAGACAGGTTCATAAGACATTCATAACCCACATAGGCTTCAGGTTGAATTTAGGGGTGCAGGCAATGTGTTCCTATGGGGTGAGATGTCATTGTAAACTGTTTGATGTAAACACCTTCTTTTAACTGTTAAGGGTTAATGCCACACGGTCAATGTTAGGCTTGCACAGATCGGGAGGACCTTAGGAACGTTCCTGAGGTCAAATTGTGCTTCTAACCTTAACGGTTCTCTCTCTGTCTCCCAAAAGCCCAAAAATATGAAATTGAGGTCAAAGGGTCATTTGGGTCCTTCTTCTTGTCCCTGTCGCTGCACTCAGACCGAGCGAGCTACGGTCAAGCGGGGCATCTCGTTGAACTCGGCACGGCCTGGAGATAATGGCAATGCCATTGCAGGCTTTGTGTGTCTTTAAGCACCGTACTTTTTCACTCCATCCTTTTATCCCCTTTTCTTCGTGGTATCCAATCGCTAGTAATTACTATCTTGTCTCATCGCTACAACTCCCGTATGGGCTCAGGAGAGACGAAGGTCGAAAGCCATGCGTCCTCCGAAGCACAACCCAACCAAGCCGCACTGCTTCTTAACACAGCGCGCCTCCAACCCGGAAGCCAGCCGCACCAATGTGTCGGAGGAAACACCGTGCACCTGGCCCCCTTGGCTAGAGCGCACTGCCCCCGGCCCGCCACAGGAGTCGCTGGAGCGCGATGAGACAAGGATATCCCTACCGGCCAAACCCTCCCTAACCCGGACGACGCTAGGCCAATTGTGCGTCGCCCCACGGACCTCCCGGTCGCGGCCGGCTGCGGCAGAGCCTGGGCGCGAACCCAGAGACTCTGGTGGCGCAGCTAGCACTGCGATGCAGTGCCCTAGACCACTGCGCCACCCGGGAGGCAGATCTGACCTTTTTAACCCTTCAAAACTGACCCTATGGCACCATTTGAAGGTACTTCCGGTTGACATAGGAAGCTGAAAGTGAACACATATCCTCCTTGGGGTAGGCTCTTATATAATATTGAGTTTAAAGTCTTTATGTTAAGAACTGACTTATTTACAGAGGGTTAAATGAGTGTGTGTTATTTCATAAAATCACATAAAATCACAGAATTCTAGCAGAGCTTCGAGACCCACTTAAAAAATGTTCGTCTGAACACACTGCAACTGGATCTGTAACTTTTTTTTTTTACTCCTTTTTGTGAACATTACCAATTTGTCAATGTACGATTTCTCTTAAATTACGATAGATAAATGGCTGGTTCTTTTTTTCCTGACACCGTATGCTTATGTACTTTGACGTGAAGCGGTCAAATTAGCACCCTACTTTGCGTTTTTGACCTTTAATCCCAGAAAAATGGCCATAACTCAAAAAGAGTTGAGGCCTTGACGCCATCTTGTTCGGGGTCAACTGTCCATTACGTCTTCGAAATATTTTCCGTTTAGGAGAAAAGGCCATATGCATTTGCAATGTGCTTGTGCATTTGCAATATTATTTATTTTCCCTCTGGTGGGAATTTCCGAGACTGTTATTTTTATAAAACAGAAACCGAACGTCCGGCGAATTTTAGAAATGTTGCAGGACGTCTAGTAAGGGACCGTACATTTGCAATGTGGCGTTTCTCACTAACCATATGGCGAGTGCTAAAATGTTCCCTTAAGGTATGGAAAGGCCTTGGAAAGGCCATAAGTGTAAGCCAACATAATTCATTATTTTACATTAACATGTAACACATGCATTATGAAGAAAATAGTGTAATTTAGGCTCCACGAAATATGAAATGGGTTATGAAGAAAATCGTGTATGGTTGCCTACATGACAAAAAGGCGTTCTGATTACAAGTGCACCAGTATCCAAAGTATTAAGCGAAATCAAGCACAGAAAACAGCATTGGCATTAATAAAACAATATTTCCCACAAATTAAGTCGCACGTAAATGTGCGTCTTTTCTCAAAAATTCTGTTCAGCAAGTCTAAAACAGTACATATAGGCATACAACGACACATTTTAAAACATGGTTAAACAAAGACAACATTTCTGTATATTCATGACGTTGAATTAGCCATTAAGAGGAACAAAAATGAAATACAAATTATTGCGTCTATATGATTGTTGCAAAGGCTTGTGTAGCCTACTGGTTAAATTTGTGTCTTTTCGCACGAATTAAGAAGCACATAAATTCGTGTCTTTTCTCACAAATTAAGCCAGACGAAAACGCACAAAAACGCACGAAATCTGCTGAAATACAAAAATTTTGTATGCGAATTGAATGTGAGACTGTGTTGGTAGGAGCTATTGGGTCAGTGCATTAAAGAGCAGACGTTTAAGACCATCCTGTTCTCTGGGTAACACTAAGACAACTGATTTTGTAATGTAAATATCACTTTAAATCTGCATGAACATGACACACACACTGATAAACTCTTGTTTCCATGGTAATAGGTACCTGTACTTTACTTGAGAATGTATATTTTTTATCTTTTACTTTTACTTGACAACATTCATAAAGAAAAGATGTGCTCGTTACATTTCGAATGCTCAGCAGGACAGTAAAACGGTCAAATTCATACACTTATTAAGAGAACTCATCCCTACTGCTTCTGATCTGGTTTGTAAAATGTTGTTAGACTGTGCCCCTGGCTTTCCATAAATGAATAAAATCAAGAACATCTGCATAATATAAGGAACTTGATATATAGCCTTTGCTTTCAGTTTTGATACTTAAGTACATTTAACACCAGATACCTTTAGACTTTTACTCAAGTAGTATTTTACTGGGTGACTTTCACTTTTACTTGAGTAATTTCCTAATAAGTATCTTTACTTTTAATCAAATCAAATGTATTATATAGCCCTTCTTACATCAGCTGATATCTCAAAGTGTTTTACAGAAACCCAGCCTAAAACCCCAAACAGCAAGCAATGCAGGTGTAGAAGCACGGTGGCTAGGAAAAACTTTTTTATTTAAACAAAAAAAAACTCAAGTATGACAATTGGGTTCTTTTCCCACCACTCGTGAAGTATTATCTCCAGCAAGATCTCAAAAGGACATGGAAAATATATATTTGTAAAATAATAAGGACACAACATGGGATGTTTTTAAGAATTCATATAAAGCATTTTATTCCAAAACAGTCACACTGTTCGTTCAAATTCATCAGAACCAATGGTCCTCAAACAAACCCCTGTCCCCCAGAAGTGTCCCGTGCTTGCTGTGGGGGAACATTGGTGTTCACTTCACTGTCTAAAGCGCCAGGGTTGCAGCTTGTCTGTTCAACCATGATCTGAGCACTAGTCCAGTCACTCAAGGGTGCCTCCTTCCCTCTCGTGGTAGAAAGTGCACATCTCCCACAGTCAGAACAGTAGACTGGTGGGCTGCAGCCTCAGTGTGATGTGAGCACTAGCCCAGTCACTCAAAGGTGCCTCCAATCCTCCCGTGGTAGGCAGTGCACACATCAGTCAGTCAGCTGTTACTGTAGATAGTAAGCTAAAGCCTCAGTCCTCCACACATTCATAGCTACCGATTTGTGTTCTCTTTCAAGCCAAATTAACCCTCATATTAACCCTTAAAATCTATAAAACATATTTTCTCATCAAAGATCACCCCCCTCCCTCAACCAATCCTCCTCCCTCCCATTTTGAAATGTCAGGTTGTAGTTGGCACCCACCCTTCCCTGGCCCCTCTACCCTAGGTCCCTCACTGAGTGCTGTACACACCGCTGAGCAGGCGGCTCTTCTTCTCCTCCTTCTGGCTCTCGTTCTTCAGGTCAGCAAACACCTGGGAGAAGAAGTTAGGGTCTGTGTTCATCTGGAGCATCTTGTCACTCATCAGCTTGGTGATGGACATGCAGCGGATCCAGAAGGTCTGCCCGCAGGTGTCCACCAGGAAGGGTTTCAGGGGGTAGGCGATCTCGTTGCCCATGTAGGAGCAGGTCGTGTAGAAGCAGGTGAGCAGCACGGCATGCAGCTCGTGCAAGGTGGCCACCTCGGAGGAAACCGCCTCGCGGCACAGCATGTAGAGGAAGACCACAGTGGCCGGATTGATGCAGCTCTGGTTCTGATAGCAGTTGTCCAGCAGATAACGGTCCACCACCCGCAGCCACAGCACCGGGTCCATGGAAGACATGTCCTGGAGCCGGTGGCAGCGCCGGCACAGGAACTCACCCAGGCAGCGCAGCAGCTCGCCGGTTGTAGCGTAGACCATCACCAGCCTCCTGGGCGTGTCGAGGTCCTGGACGGTCACCATCTGGGGCGTGTCGGGGGCCGTGTTTGAGTTGGATAAGCGGGCCTTCTCGACCGACGAGGCAGCGTTGTTGGAGCTGTTGGAGATGGCTGGAGTGCTCTGGTCCTGGGTGGACAGCTTGTCACAGGACTGAGACTTCTCCAGGCTGAGGGTGGACAGGTTGGAGAAGGACTGAGACTTCTCCCGGTTCTCATTACTCAGATGGGCAATGTTGCTTTGGTTGGTGTTCTCGTGGGCCTGCACCTTCTTGGAGCCCTTCTTCTTCACAATCCGCCTCCATGGCGAGTATTTATTTTTTATTTATTTTTATTTTTATTTCACCTTTATTTAACCAGGTAGGCTAGTTGAGAACAAGTTCTCATTTGCAACTGCGACCTGGCCAAGATAAAGCATAGCAGTGTGAACAGACAACACAGAGTTACACATGGAGTAAACAATAAACAAGTCAATAACATGGTAGAAAAAAGAGAATCTATATACAATGTGTGCAAAAGGCATGAGGTAGGCAATAAATCGAATAATTACAATTTAGCAGATTAACACTGGAGTGATAAATCATCAGATGAACATGTGCAAGAAGAGATACTGGTGTGCAAAAGAGCAGAAAAGTAAATAAATAAAAGCAGTATGGGGGGTGAGGTAGGTAAATTGGGTGGGTAGTTTACAGATGGACTATGTACAGCTGCAGTGATCGGTTAGCTGCTCGGATAGCAGATTTTTAAAGTTGTTGAGGGAGATAAAAGTCTCCAACTTCAGAGATTTTTGCAATTCGTTCCAGTCGCAGGCAGCAGAGAACTGGAAGGAAAGGCGTCCAAATGAGGTTTTAGCTTTAGGGATGATCAGTGAGATACACCTGCTGGAGCGCGTGCTGCGGGTGGGTGTAGCCATCGTGACCAGTGAACTGAGATAAGGCGGCACTTTACCTAGCATAGCCTTGTAGATGACCTGGAGCCAGTGGGTCTGACGACGAACATGTAGCGAGGGCCAGCCGACTAGGGCATACAGGTTGCAGTGGTGGGTCGTATAAGGTGCTTTAGTAACAAAACGAATGGCACTGTGATAAACTGCGTCCAGTTTGCTGAGTAGAGTGTTGGAAGCTATTTTGTAGATGACATCGCCGAAGTCGAGGATCGGTAGGATAGTCAGTTTTACTAGGGTAAGTTTGGCGGCGTGAGTGAAGGAGGCTTTGTTGCGGAATAGAAAGCCGATTCTTGATTTGATTTTGGATTGGAGATGTTTGATATGAGTCTGGAAGGAGAGTTTGCAGTCTAGCCAGACACCTAGGTACTTATAGATGTCCACATATTCTAGGTCGGAACCGTCCAGGGTGGTGATGCTAGTCGGGCGTGCGGGTGCAGGCAGCGAACGGTTGAAAAGCATGCATTTGGTTTTACTAGCGTTTAAGAGCAGTTGGAGGCCACGGAAGGAGTGTTGTATGGCATTGAAGCTCGTTTGGAGGTTAGATAGCACAGTGTCCAAGGAAGGGCCGGAAGTATATAGAATGGTGTCGTCTGCGTAGAGGTGGATTAGGGAATCGCCCGCAGCAAGAGCAACATCATTGATGTATACAGAGAAAAGAGTCGGCCCGAGAATTGAACCCTGTGGTACCCCCATAGAGACTGCCAGAGGACCGGACAACATGCCCTCCGATTTGACACACTGAACTCTGTCTGCAAAGTAGTTGGTGAACCAGGCAAGGCAGTCATTAGAAAAACCGAGGCTACCGAGTCTGCCGATAAGAATATGGTGATTGACAGAGTCGAAAGCCTTGGCCAGGTCGATGAAGACGGCTGCACAGTAATGTCTTTTATCGATGGCGGTTATGATGTCGTTTAGTACCTTGAGCGTGGCTGAGGTGCACCCGTGACCGGCTCGGAAACCGGATTGCACAGCGGAGAAGGTACGGTGGGATTCGAGATGGTCAGTGATCTGTTTGTTGACTTGGCTTTCGAAGACCTTAGATAGGCAGGGCAGGATGGATATAGGTCTGTAACAGTTTGGGTCCAGGGTGTCTCCCCCTTTGAAGAGGGGGATGACCGCGGCAGCTTTCCAATCCTTGGGGATCTCAGATGATACGAAGGAGAGGTTGAACAGGCTGGTGATAGGGGGTGCGACAATGGCGGCGGACAGTTTCAGGAATAGGGGGTCCAGATTGTCAAGCCCAGCTGATTTGTATGGGTCCAGGTTTTCCAGCTCTTTCAGAACATCTGCTATCTGGATTTGGGTAAAGGAGAAGCTGGGGAGGCTTGGGCGAGTAGCAGCGGGGGGGGCGGGGCTGTTGGCCAAGGTTGGAGTCGCCAGGAGGAAGGCATGGCCAGCCATTGAGAAATGCTTGTTGAAGTCTTCGATTATCACGGATTTATCGGTGGTGACCGTGTTACCTAGCCTCAGTGCAGTGGGCAGCTGGGAGGAGGTGCTCTTGTTCTCCATGGACTTTACAGTATCCCAGAACTTTTTGGAGTTAGAGCTACAGGATGCGAATTTCTGCTTGAAAAAGCTGGCCTTTGCTTTCCTGACTGACTGCGTGTATTGGTTCCTGACTTCCCTGAACAGTTGCATATCGCGGGGGCTCTTCGATGCTATTGCAGTTCGCCACAGGATGTTTTTGTGCTGGTCGAGGGCAGTCAGGTCTGGAGTGAACCAAGGGCTATATCTGTTTTTGGTTCAGCAATTTTTTGAACGGAGCATGCTTGTCTAATATGGTGAGGAAGTAACATTTAAAGAATGACCAGGCATCCTCAACTGACGGGATGAGGTCAATATCCTTCCAGGGTACCCGGGCCAGGTCGATTAGAAAGGCCTGCTCGCTGAAGTGTTTTAGGGAGCGTTTGACAGTGATGAGGGGTGGTCGTTTGACCGCGGACCCGTGGCGGATACAGGCAATGAGGCAGTGATCGCTGAGATCTTGATTGAAGACAGCAGAGGTGTATTTGGAGGGCAGGTTGGTCAGGATAATGTCTATTAGGGTGCCCATGTTTACGGATTTAAGGTTGTACCTGGTGGGTTCCTTGATGATTTGTGTGAGATTGAGGGCATCAAGCTTGGATTGTAGGACTGCCGGGGTGTTAAGCATATCCCAGTTTAGGTCACCTAACAGAACAAACTCTGAAGCTAGATGGGGAGCGATCAATTCACAGATGGTGTCCAGGGCACAGCTGGGAGCTGAGGGGGGTCGGTAGCAGGCGGCAACAGTGAGAGACTTATTTCTGGAGAGATTAATTTTTAAAATTAGAAGTTCGAACTGTTTGGGCATAGACCTGGAAAGTATGACAGAACTTTGCAGGCTATCTCTGCAGTAGATTGCAACTCCTCCCCCTTTGGCAGTTCTATCTTGACGGAAAGTGTTATAGTTGGGTATGGAAATCTCAGAATTTTTGGTGGCCTTCCTAAGCCAGGATTCGGACACGGCAAGGACATCAGGATTGGCAGAGTGTGCTAAAGCGGTGAGTAAGGCAAACTTAGGGAGGAGGCTTCTGATGTTGACATGCATGAGGCCAAGGCTTTTTCGATCGCAGAAGTCAACAAATGAGGGTGACTGGGGACATGCAGGGCCTGGGTTTACCTCCACATCACCCGAGGAACAGAGGAGTAGTAGGATGAGGGTGCGGCTAAAGGCTATCAAAACTGGTCGCCTAGAGCGTTGGGGACAAAGAATAAAAGGAGCAGATTTATGGGCGTGGTAGAATAGATTCTGGGCATAATGTGCAGACAGGGGTATGGAGGGGCGCGGGTACAGCGGAGGCAAGCCCAGGCACTGGGTGATGATAAGAGAGGTTGTATCTCTGGACATGCTGGTCTCAATGGGTGAGGTCACCGCATGTGTGGGGGGTGGGACAAAGGGGGTATCAGAGGTACGGAGAGTGGAACTACAGGGTCCATTGCAAACCAAAACAATGATAATGAAAACTAGCCTGAACAACAGTATGCAAGGCATATTGATATTTGAGAGAGACATACAATAAGGCATAAAGTGATTGCAGGTCTTGATTGGGAGAGCTAGCTAAAACAACAGGTAAGATAACAGCAGCAATAACAGGGTGTTAGTCTAACACAGCAACAACAGGTAAAAATGGCGACGACTAGGCAGAGAGGGTCGGATTAACTACACACAGATCCTGAGTTAAAGTACAGAGCCGACAGGTAAAGCACAAATAAACAGAATGGAGTACCGTGAATTAATGGACAGTCAAGCATGCATCAGCTATGTAGCCAAGTGATCATAGTGTCCAGGGGGCAGCCGTAGATGGAGCAGAGGAGGCCTCCACTAAGCTAGCACGCGGCGTATAAAGTTAGTAGCCCGGGGGGTGGTCTGCTCAGACGGAGGGGGTCTGGCGCAGTGGCGCTAGCGCTAGCTCTTCAGCTAGCCGGCAGATGGGCCTAGCTCGAGGCTAGCTCAAGGCTAACTGGTGCTTGCTTCGGGACAGTGGTGTTAGCCAGTAGTAGCCACTCGGTTGCAGCTAGCTAGCTGTGATGATACGGTGTAATTGTCCAGAGCTTGCGTCAGGAATCCGGTGATGTGGTAGAGAGAAAGCAGTCCTATATGCTCTGGGTTGATATCGCGCTTGCAGCTAGCCGGCAGATGGGCCTAGCTCGAGGCTAGCTCAAGGCTAACTGGTGCTTGCTTCGGGACAGAGGTGTTAGCCAGTAGTAGCCACTCGGTTGCAGCTAGCTAGCTGTGATGATACGGTGTAATTGTCCAGAGCTTGCGTCAGGAATCCGGTGATGTGGTAGAGAAAAAAGCAGTCCTATATGCTCTCGGTTGATATCGCGCTTGCAGACTGGTATGTATTGGCCCGGTATTGAAGCTGGCTGTGTCCGAGTTGAGGGTGAAGACCGCAGCAGTGGCTAACTGACTACTAGCTAGTAGCTAGTTATCTGGCTAGCTTCAGCTTGGGGTTACGGTTCTAAAGTATAAAAAAAATAGCAGGTCCGTACCACATTGGGTGAGGCGGAATGTAGGAATGTATATTCAGTTCCTAGATGGAAAGTGAAAGTAAAATATATACGAAATGTATACGAAAAATACGAAGACTATTTACTATTTACTATTTACACGCTACAGGACAATACAGGACAATACAAACACACGTCCGACTGCTACGCCATCTTGGAATCTTGTAGCGCTTCAGAGTCTTGTCTTTTGCGCTCTTACCGGTCTGGACCTCCAAGTGACCCACAGTGTCTGGCCCGTCTTTGAAGAGGACTGCCTTCTTGCGGAGCGAGAGAGACATTGCGGATCCCATGGTCAATAGTGCCTGTGGAAAACAAAATGCTTCAATATTAGCAAAATGAAATGCTTGGCATCAGTTCAGTTGGCCTAGCTAGCTCAGCTCTGACTGTCTCCGAAATGGCAACCTATTCCCTACAAAGTGCACTGCTTTTGACCATTGCCCAAAGGGGTCTGGTCAAAAGCAGTGCTTTATATAGGAAACAGGGTTCCATTTGGGACAGATTCTTCATCACAGTATTAAGCATAGGCATTAATAAGTCTTATGTATTCATAAACATGAGAAATATAACGTTCCAAAGCAAAACAAAAATATTACTCACTGATTTCAAGTTGATATGTGAAAAATTATGAAGATATTTCAATATTTTCTCTGTTAATTGAAAGGTAAAGACGGGTTGTCCAGTGCTTTGAGTTCAAGGCTGTTATGGTTGTGAACATCAGAATTGTCCAAGGTTCTGAAATCGAGTTTCCACGTCGTAATAAAGAAGTATGTCATAGAGGCGATTTTGTGAAAGATTGATGTTGGCAAAAATAAATAAATTAACAAATAAATAAAGTCTGATTCTCGCCATGATAGAATTTGCCTCATCTTTGCTATAGCTTAGCTCAATAAGTTGAAAACGAAATAACCTCTGAGTGACTTCTACGTCACAGCGTTACATGCCTGGCCTCAATGGCTGAATAACATGTATCTGGCGAGTGTTTTGCTCGGATCTCAATGGTCTGTCAAATTATATTGGCAGCTCTGTCAGGTTCCCGTTTATCTCGTTCACCAGCAGACTCTTCTTCCCCCTAATTTTTGCGTTAGTCATTTTACTTTAGCGATCTTCTCCAATAATGCGCATTTAGCCTGGGGACGAATAGGTGCGCGCCTATAATCGCTATTTGAAGTGGGGAGCATACAGGCCTGGACTGACTGGAGGGCTAACTGAAAATGCGCTATAAAAGTAGTCTAAATGGCCTTTTCATGTAAAACGCAACATAAGAACCAGCAGTAGCTCAAATACAATCTTATACAACTTCATTCAAACGTTTTTTTTAAGAATTAAAAAAATCATACCACTGTTGATCCAATACTAGACTAAGCTCGGTTTGAATATTCAAGTACCTCCCCATCCCTAATTGCTGTCCCAATATATTATCAATATCTCACAAACTCAAATCTCTCTCTCTGCGTGTGTCTGTCTGTAGGAGATATTGGGTCAGTGCATTAAAGAGCAGACGTTTAAGACCATCCTGTTCTCTGGGTAACACTAAGACAACTGATTTTGTAATGTAAATATCACTTTAAATCTGCATGAACATGACACACACACTGATAAACTCTTGTTTCCATGGTAACAGGTATCTGTACTTTACTTGAAAATGTATGTATTTTTTATCTTTTCCTTTTACTTGACAACATTCAGAAAGAAAAGAAGTGCTTGTTACATTTCGAATGCTCAGCAGGACAGTAAAACGGTCAAATTCATACACTTATTAAGAGAACTCATCCCTACTGCTTCTGATCTGGTTTGTAAAATGTTGTTAGACTGTGCCCCTGGCTTTCCATAAATGAATAAAAACAAGAACATCTGCATAATATAAGGAGTTTGATATATAGCCTTTGCTTTCACTTTTGATACTTAAGTACATTTAAAACCAGATACCTTTAGACTTTTACTCAAGTAGTATTTTACTGGGTGACTTTCACTTTTACTTGAGTAATTTCCTAATAAGTATCTTTACTTTTAATCAAATCAAATGTATTATATAGCCCTTCTTACATCAGCTGATATCTCAAAGTGTTTTACAGAAACCCAGCCTAAAACCCCAAACAGCAAGCAATGCAGGTGTAGAAGCACGGTGGCTGGAAAAACTTTTTTTTTTAAACAAAAAAAAACTTAAGTATGACAATTGGGTTCTTTTCCCACCACTCGTAAAGTATTATCTCCAGCAAGATCTCAAAAGGACATGGAAAATATATATTTGTAAAATAATAAGGACACAACATGGGATGTTTAAGAAATTATATAAATCATTTTATTCCAAAACAGTCACACTGTTCGTTCAAATTCATCAGAACCAATGGTCCTCAAACAAACCCCTGTCCCCCAGAAGTGTCCCGTGCTTGCTGTGGGGGAACATTGGTGTTCACTTCACTGTCTAAAGCGCCAGGGATACAGCTTGTCTGTTCAACCATGATCTGAGCACTAGTCCAGTCACTCAAGGGTGCCTCCTTCCCTCTCGTGGTAGGAAGTGCACATCTCCCACAGTCAGAACAGTAGACTGGTGGGCTGCAGCCTCAGTGTGATGTGAGCACTAGCCCAGTCACTCAAAGGTGCCTCCAATCCTCCCGTGGTAGGCAGTGCACACAATAGTCAGTCAGCTGTTACAGTAGATAGTAAGCTAAAGCCTCAGTCCTCCACACATTCATAGCTACCGATTTGTGTTCTCTTTCAAGCCAAATTAACCCTCATATTAACCCTTAAAATCTATAAATCATCTTTTCACATCAAAGATCACCCCCCTCCCTCAACCAATCCTCCTCCCTCCCATTTTGAAATGTCAGGCTGTAGTTGGCACCCACTTCCCTGGCCCCTCTACCCTAGGTCCCTCACTGAATGCTGTACACACCGCTGAGCAGGCGGCTCTTCTTCTCCTCCTTCTGGCTCTCGTTCTTCAGGTCAGCAAACACCTGGGAGAAGAAGTTAGGGTCTGTGTTCATCTGGAGCATCTTGTCACTCATCAGCTTGGTGATGGACATGCAGCGGATCCAGAAGGTCTGCTGGCAGGTGTCCACCAGGAAGGGTTTCAGGGGGTAGGCGATCTCGTTGCCCATGTAGGAGCAGGTCGTGTAGAAGCAGGTGAGCAGCACGGCATGCAGCTCGTGCAAGGTGGCCACCTCGGAGGAAACCGCCTCGCGGCACAGCATGTAGAGGAAGACCACAGTGGCCGGATTGATGCAGCTCTGGTTCTGATAGCAGTTGTCCAGCAGATAACGGTCCACCACCCGCAGCCACAGCACCGGGTCCATGGAAGACATGTCCTGGAGCCGGTGGCAGCGCCGGCACAGGAACTCACCCAGGCAGCGCAGCAGCTCGCCGGTTGTAGCGTGGACCATCACCAGCCTCCTGGGCGTGTCGAGGTCCTGGACGGTCACCAGCTGGGGCGTGTCTGGGGCCGTGTTTGAGTTCGATAAGGGGGCCTTCTCGACCGACGTGGCGGCGTTGTTAGAGCTGTTGGAGATGGCTGGAGTGCTCTGGTCCTGGGTGGACAGCTTGTCACAGGACTGAGACTTCTCCAGGCAGACGGTGGACAGGTTGGAGAAGGACTGAGACTTCTCCCGGTTCTCATTACTCAGATGGGCAATGTTGCTTTGGTTGGTGTTCTCGTGGGCCTGCACCTTCTTGGAGCCCTTCTTCTTCACAATCCGCCTCCATGGCGAGTAGCGCTTCAGAGTCTTGTCTTTTGCGCTCTTACCGGTCTGGACCTCCATCAAGTGGCCCACAGTGTCCGGCCCATCTTTGAAGAGGACTGCCTTCTCGCGGAGCGAGATAGACATTGCGGATCCCATGGTCAATAGTGCCTGTGGAAAACAAAATGCTTCAATATTAGCAAAATGAAATGCTTGGCATCAGTTCAGTTGGCCTAGCTAGCTCAGCTCTGACTGTCTCCGAAATGGCAACCTATTCCCTACAAAGTGCACTGCTTTTGACCATTGCCCAAAGGGGTCTGGTCAAAAGCAGTGCTTTATATAGGAAACAGGGTTCCATTTGGGACAGATTCTTCATCACAGTATTAAGCATAGGCATTACTAAGTCTTATGTATTCATAAACATGAGAAATATAACGTTCCAAAGCAAAACAAAAATATTACTCACTGATTTCAGGTTGATATGTGAAAAATTTTAAAGATATTTCAATATTTTCTCTGTTAATTGAAAGGTAAAGACGGGTTGTCCAGTGCTTTGAGTTCAAGGCTGTTATGGTTGTGAACATCAGAATTGTCCAAGGTTCTGAAATCGTGTTTCCACGTCGTAATAAAGAAGTATGTCATAGAGGCGATTTTGTGAAAGATTAAGTTTGATGTTGGCAAAAATAAATAAACAAATTAATAAAGTCTGATGTTCCCCATGATAGAATTTGCCTCATCTTTGCTATAGCCTAGCTCAATAAGTTGAAAAACGAAATAACCTCTGAGAGACTTCTACGTCACAGCGTTACATGTCTGGCCTCAATGGCTGAATAACATGTATCTGGCGAGTGTTTTGCACTGATCTCAATGGTCTGTCAAATTATATTGGCAGCTCTGTCAGGTTCCCGTTTATCTCGTTCACCAGCAGACTCTTCTTCCCCCTAATTTTTGCGTTAGTCATTTTACTTTAGCGATCTTCTCCAATAATGCGCATTTAGCCTGGGGACGAATAGGTGCGCGCCTATAATCGCTGTTTGAAGTGGGGAGCATACAGGCCTGGACTGACTGGAGGGCTAACATTAAATGCGCTATAAAAGTAGTCTAAATGGCCTTTTCATGTAAAACGCAACATAAGAACCAGCAGTAGCTCAAATACAATCTTATATAACTTCATTCTAAAGTTTTTTTGAAGAATTAAAAAAATCATACCACTGTTGATCCAATACTAGACTAAGCTCGGTTTGAATATTCAAGTACCTCCCCATCCCTAATTGCTATCCCAATATATTATCAATATCTCACAAACTCAAATCTCTCTCTCTCTCTGCGTGTGTCTGTCTGTAGGAGATATTGGGTCAGTGCATTAAAGATCAGACGTTTAAAACCATCCTGTTCTCTGGGTAACACTAAGACAACTGATTTTGTAATGTAAATATCACTTTAAATCTGCATGAACATGACACACACACACTGATAAACTCTTGTTTCCATGGTAACAGGTATCTGTACTTTACTTGAAAATGTATGTATTTTTTTACTTTAACTTTTACTTGACAACATTCAGAAAGAAAATATGTGCTCGTTACATTTCGAATGCTCAGCAGGACAGTAAAACGGTCAAATTCATACACTTATTAAGAGAACTCATCCTTACTGCTTCTGATCTGGTTTGTAAAATGTTGTTAGACTGTGCCCCTGGCTTTCCATAAATGAATAAAAACAAGAACATCTGCATAATATAAGGAACTTGATATAGCCTTTGCTTTCACTTTGATACTTAAGTACATTTAACACCAGATACCTTTGGACTTTTACTCAAGTAGTATTTTACTGGGTGACTTTCACTTTTACTTGAGTCATTTTCTATTAAGTATCTTTACTTTTACTCAAGTAGTATTTTACTGGGTGACTTTCACTTTTACCTGAGTCATTTCCTATTAAGTATCTTTACTTTTACTCAAGTATGACAATTGGGTTCTTTTCCCACCACTCGTAAAGTATTATCTCCAGCAAGATCTCAAAAGGACATGGAAAATATATATTTGTAAAATAATAAGGACACAACATGGGATGTTTTTAAGAAATTATATAAATCATTTTATTCCAAAACAGTCACACTGTTCGTTCAAATTCATCAGAACCAATGGTCCTCAAACAAACCCCTGTCCCCCAGAAGTGTCCCGTGCTTGCTGTGGGGGAACATTGGTGTTCACTTCACTGTCTAAAGCGCCAGGGATACAGCTTGTCTGTTCAACCATGATCTGAGCACTAGTCCAGTCACTCAAGGGTGCCTCCTTCCCTCTCGTGGTAGGAAGTGCACATCTCCCACAGTCAGAACAGTAGACTGGTGGGCGGCAGCCTCAGTGTGATGTGAGCACTAGCCCAGTCACTCAAAGGTGCCTCCAATCCTCCCGTGGTAGGCAGTGCACACATCAGACAGTCAGCTGTTACTGTAGATAGTAAGCTAAAGCCTCAGTCCTCCACACATTCATAGCTACCGATTTGTGTTCTCTTTCAAGCCAAATGAACCCTCATATTAACCCTTAAAATCTATAAAACATATTTTCTCATCAAAGCTCACCCTCTTCCCCCTCCCTCAACCAATCCTCCTCCCTCCCATTTTGAAATGTCAGGCTGTAGTTGGCACCCACCCTTCCCTGGCCCCTCTACCCTAGGTCCCTCACTGAATGCTGTACACACCGCTGAGCAGGCGGCTCTTCTTCTCCTCCTTCTGGCTCTCGTTCTTCAGGTCAGCAAACACCTGGGAGAAGAAGTTAGGGTCTGTGTTCATCTGGAGCATCTTGTCACTCATCAGCTTGGTGATGGACATGCAGCGGATCCAGAAGGTCTGCTGGCAGGTGTCCACCAGGAAGGGTTTCAGGGGGTAGGCGATCTCGTTGCCCATGTAGGAGCAGGTCGTGTAGAAGCAGGTGAGCAGCACGGCATGCAGCTCGTGCAAGGTGGCCACCTCGGAGGAAACCGCCTCTTGGCACAGCATGTAGAGGAAGACCACAGTGGCCGGATTGATGCAGCTCTGGTTCTGATAGCAGTTGTCCAGCAGATAACGGTCCACCACCCGCAGCCACAGCACCGGGTCCATGGAAGACATGTCCTGGAGCCGGTGGCAGCGCCGGCACAGGAACTCACCCAGGCAGCGCAGCAGCTCGCCGGTTGTAGCGTGGACCATCACCAGCCTCCTGGGCGTGTCGAGGTCCTGGACGGTCACCAGCTGGGGCGTGTCTGGGGCCGTGTTTGAGTTCGATAAGGGGGCCTTCTCGACCGACGTGGCGGCGTTGTTAGAGCTGTTGGAGATGGCTGGAGTGCTCTGGTCCTGGGTGGACAGCTTGTCACAGGACTGAGACTTCTCCAGGCAGACGGTGGACAGGTTGGAGAAGGACTGAGACTTCTCCCGGTTCTCATTACTCAGATGGGCAATGTTGCTTTGGTTGGTGTTCTCGTGGGCCTGCACCTTCTTGGAGCCCTTCTTCTTCACAATCCGCCTCCATGGCGAGTAGCGCTTCAGAGTCTTGTCTTTTGCGCTCTTACCGGTCTGGACCTCCATCAAGTGGCCCACAGTGTCCGGCCCATCTTTGAAGAGGACTGCCTTCTTGCGGAGCGAGATAGACATTGCGGATCCCATGGTCAATAGTGCCTGTGGAAAACAAAATGCTTCAATATTAGCAAAATGAAATGCACGGTATCAGTTCAGTTGGCCTAGCTAGCTCAGCTCTGGTTGTCTCCGAAATGGCAACCTATTCCCTACAAAGTGCACTGCTTTTGACCATTGCCCAAAGGGGTCTGGTCAAAAGCAGTGCTTTATATAGGAAACAGGGTTCCATTTGGGACAGATTCTTCATCACAGTATTAAGCATAGGCATTAATAAGTCTTATGTATTCATAAACATGAGAAATATAACGTTCCAAAGCAAAACAAAAATATTACTCACTGATTTCAAGTTGATATGTGAAAAATTATGAAGATATTTCAATATTTTCTTTGTTAATTGAAAGGTAAAGACGGGTTGTCCAGTGCTTTGAGTTCAAGGCTGTTATGGTTGTGAACATCAGAATTGTCCAAGGTTCTGAAATCGAGTTTCCACGTCGTAATAAAGAAGTATGTCATAGAGGCGATTTTGTGAAAGATTGATGTTGGCAAAAATAAATAAATTAACAAATAAATAAAGTCTGATTTTTGCCATGATAGAATTTCCCTCATCTTTGCTATAGCCTAGCTCAATAAGTTGAAAACGAAATAACCTCTGAGTGACTTCTACGTCACAGCGTTACATGCCTGGCCTCAATGGCTGAATAACATGTATCTGGCGAGTGTTTTGCACGGATCTCAATGGTCTGTCAAATTATATTGGCAGCTCTGTCAGGTTCCCGTTTATCTCGTTCACCAGCAGACTCTTCTTCCCCCTAATTTTTGCGTTAGTCATTTTACTTTAGCGATCTTCTCCAATAATGCGCATTTAGCCTGGGGACGAATAGGTGCGCGCCTATAATCACTATTTGAAGTGGGGAGCATACAGGCCTGGACTGACTGGAGGGCTAACTTAAAGTGGGCTATAAACGTAGTCTAAATAGCCTTTTCATGTAAAACGCAACATAAGCACCAGCAGTAGCTCAAATAACAGCTTATACAGCTACATCTCAACATGTTTTTTTAAAGAATTTAATAAATCATACAACAGTTGAACCAATACTAGACTAAGCTCAGTTTGAATATTCAAGTACCTCCCCATCCCTAATTGCTGTCCCAATATATTATCAATATCTCAACAACTCAAATCTCTCTCTCTCTCTCTCTCTCTCTAGGATATATTGGATCAGTGCAGTAGAGAGCAGGAGTTTAAGACCATCCTGTTCTCTCTGTGTTATTTTCATGCCTGTGTGGCTGAGAGGCGCAAGTTCGGTCCTCAGGGTTGGAACAGGAAATACCCCTTTAACACTGGAGACCTCACCATCTCTGTCAATGTGCTCTACAACTACCTGGAGGCCAACTCACAGGTCACCGTTTACCGTGTTAAAGTGATCAGGATGGTGATAGTGATGATGATTGATGATGCTGATGTTGAGGATGAGTCACTGTTCATTTATTTGGCGTGTGTGGGTGTTCAGGTGCCGTGGGAGGACTTGCGCTATCTGTTTGGAGAGATCATGTACGGAGGTCACATCACAGACGACTGGGACAGAAGACTCTGTAGAACCTACCTGGAGGAATACATGCAGCCCAACCAGGTAGGGGTGTGTGTGTGTGTGTGTTTGTGTGTGTGTGTGTGCGTGTTGATTGTGATGATAGTGTTACAAAGAAACCCACACCCTTTCCACCAGTCTGACAGGAAGTTGGCTCTAGCTCCGGGCTTTGTGGTTCCCTCCAACTTGGACTACCAGGGTTACCATGGTTACATAGATGAGATGCTGCCCCATGAGAGCCCGGTGCATTATGGGCTACACCCCAACGCAGAGATAGAGTTTCTGACGGTGACCTCTGATAACCTCTTCCACACACTGCTGGAGCTGCAGTCACCTGACTCTGTGATGGGAGAGGGGGCTTCACAGACCGTAGAGGAGAAGGTGTATGAGAGACACACACAGACACGCACATTTAAATACACGCACACATTTAAATACACACACATACACTGGACCCCACACCCACTCATCTCTCATCCTCTCTGCAGGTGAAGACCATCCTAGACGAAGTGTTGGAGAAGCTTCCAGAAGAGTACAACATGTCAGACATCACGTCTAAGACAGCTGAGAGATCACCATACATCCTGGTCTGCTTCCAGGAGTGTGAACGTATGAACACGCTCATCTACGAGATACGACGCTCGCTCAAGGAGCTGGACCTGGGGCTGAAGGTGGGTTAGGGGCTAGGTTTTTACATTTATTTAACCGTAATTTAACTAGACAAGTCAGTTAAGAACACATTCTTATTTACAATGACGGCCTACCCCGGCCGACGCCAGGCAATTGTGCGCCGCCATTAGGACCCCCCTTTACGGTGATACAGCCTGGATTCGAACCAGGTTACTGTAGTGATGCCTCTTGCACTGAGATGCAGTGCCTTAGACCGCTGCGCAACTCGGGAGCCCATGATCAGCTGGTAAATTAGACTAGGACTGATGGAAGACATAAGGGCGAATGGGTCGTTTTGGCTCATGACAGCGCTGTGTTTCTCTCCGTTCAGGGTGAACTGGCTATCTCCTCAGAGATGGAGCAGATCCAGGCAGCTCTGTTCTTTGATAACGTCCCAGACACCTGGACCAAACTGGCCTACCCCTCCACTTACAGCCTTGCCCAGTGGTGAGTCACTGAGTGTACTCTCCCACTGCCCCAACGTCTACGTAACATGATGTGTTGCTATGTGGATGTGCATGTGTGTTTACCAGGTATAATGACGTGTTGCTGCGCTGTAGAGAGCTGGACAGCTGGACACAGGACCTGGCTCTGCCCACCGTCATCTGGCTGTCTGGACTCTTTAACCCACAGTCCTTCTTAACAGGTAACATACACACACATCCCCCTACAAACAACATACCCAACCACTTCTAATTATATTCCCAACTTATGTTGTAACTGTCAGTCGCCTCTTGGTATTCTCTGTTCAGTGGAATGATTCACTCAATTTCCCTCTCTCCCTCCAGCGGTGATGCAGTCTCTGGCTCGTAAGAATGAGTGGCCGTTAGATAAGATGAACCTGACTGTGGATGTGACTAAGAAATTTAAGGAAGAGTTCAACCAGCCTGCCAGAGAGGGAGCATACGTATACGGACTATACATGGAAGGTATACACTCGTCTCCCCTTCTCATGAACACATACATCCTAGTTCATTTATCTTCACCCTTCACCCTCTTTCTCCCCCAGGTGCAAGATGGGACACTCAGGGTGGGGTGATCGCCGAGGCTCGTCTGAAGGAGTTAACCCCCTCCATGCCAGTCATCTCAGTCCGAGCCGTACCGAACGACAGACAGGAGACGCGTAACATCTACGAGTGTCCCCTGTACAAGACCAAGCTGAGAGGAACCACTTATGTCTGGACCTTCAGCCTCAAGACCAGAGAGAGACCAGCCAAGTGGGTACTGGCTGGGGTGGCCCTGCTGCTCAGTGTGTAGAGGTTAGGGGGTGAGGAGGGAGACCAGCCAAGTGGGTACTGGTTGGAAAGAAGCAAGGTCGTTTTTTCATTAGCTATTCGTAGGGCGTGTATTTTCTGCATTATGTTGTTAAGTGTGAGAGAAGTTATTTTATGTAAAATACATGTATGTGTTACTACATAATCCCTCATACCAGGTTTGATGTTACTATTGACATATAAAAGGAATTTTTATAGTACTGTTTTAGCACCTGAAAATGTATAAAGCTACTTGACATTTTTTCATATGACTTAGTAAGAATAGAAATAAAATGAAAATCTGTATTTTTCTGAATTTATTGAAAAACAATACAGTACAAGCTGCAAAATAGTTTCACACATTTGATCACAGTAAGAACCCATTAATTCAAAACTTAGTATTTTGAACAAATCAACTGTATCGTCTAACAAGTGTACAAGTCGAAAAGCAGAAAACATTGGATGGTACCCTTTACCTAGGCCTAGCCTCTACTAATGAGTGGTGTTCAAGTGCTCTGGTCTATGTAACACTTGTTAATATGGCACATCATTTAAATGTCACTTTAAAAGCTTCAATGGGCACGATTTCCCAAAAGCAGCTTCAGGCTAAGTTCATCATTACAAGCATAGGATCCTATAGTTCTCACGATGAGCTTATTACGATGCTTTTGAGAAACCGGGCACAGAACAACATGACAGTTAGCAGGAGGAAATCCACACTGCTCATAATTCTTCACTATTATGCCCCACAGTCCTCACACACAGAGGCGTGTATACATATGGCTTCAATTTAAAAAATAAAATGGTGTTTGTGTGTTCTCCTAGTCACTGTCGTCGTCAGACCAACCCAAGTCCATCATGTTCATGTCCAGCGTCGCGGCGGCCATATTGATTTTGGTTCCATGTCGTACGCTACAGGTCTTAGAAGAGTTCTGATTGGATGTGGTCCGCATGCTCACCTGTACCCCCGACCTCACCCCCTGACCTCTGACCCCTAACTCACTCCTGACCTTATGACTTATGACCCCAACATTAGCCATGTCACCCCTGACCCCCCCAAGGTCACTTATCTCCCCCATGTTCATATTCATATCCATATCCATGTCCCCTATCCTCTCTATCCCCCCAATATCATCCAGAGAGAGCATATCCCCAAACCCAACCATACTCCCCCCACTCAGCTCCCTAAACATGGACTGCATCCTCCCTCCCTCCATACTCCCTCCCTCCACCACCCTCTCCTCCTTTACCTCCCTCCACCCCTCTTGTCTCCCAGTCTCCCCCCATCCTCTCTCCTCCCTCTCAGTCTCCCCATCCATCTCTCCAATCCCACCCTGGAAGCCCTTTAGCATGATTTGCAGCCGACCCCCTTCCCCTAGCTCCAGCCGACCCCCTTCTATCCTTCCCTCAGTCCCCCTCTCCTTCTCTCTCTCCCCCCAGGTTACCTCTATCCCTCCATCCCCATCCGCCTCCCCGAGACTGCTTGAGAAGCCCCTAATCATGGACTGGAGCCCCCTGTCTATCCCTCCCTCCATACCCTTCTCCCTCTCTCCGTTGCTGAGGGTTCTGATAAGGCAGGATATCTTGGCGCTGTTGGACTCCTGAGATTGGGAACGGAAGAACGACTCTGAGCTGAGGCCTGATGCTATGGGGGAGAAGAACTGAAAGAGAGAAAGAGATGGGGGTCGGGGGGGGGGGCAGTTGAACACAACCCAGATGTCATCCCTCACCACTCTTTATGAATTCATTGTTACTCTAGGGATGCGGGGCTTTGACACCATACAACATGGACCGTTTCTAATATTTCAATCTCAGAAGGTTGTAAAACAAATAGAAAAATGTTCATGAGCGAAGCGTCACGGTCTTTGAAACCCGGCCGAATATGTGGGCTACTCACAGGGGTGACGTTGGACCGCTCCATCAGTCTCTCCTCCCACAGTCTCAGTCTCAGCTCTCTCTCCTCCAGCTCCTTCTCTTTGCTACTCAGGTCTCTCTCCAGCCTCCGCAACCTCTCCAACGTGGCATCGATCTCACACCTGCAGAGAGGAGAGCTCCTGTCACTCACATGCCCCTTCACTTCCATTGATATCTGGTCATCAATGCTCATGTTAGAATCTGGGGGCAGTGGCTTAGTAAACTATTATCAAGGTAAGCAATGTTCCTTTTAAGAGACAGTACGGGGTCTAGTTTCTGTTTTGAACGCCCTGTAATCTGAAACCTAGCAGTTGTCTAGTACTGCCTGTTTATTCCAGCATGTGGCACTGTTTAGTCTATGATTTGAAGGGCCATAATGGAATGTTCTCCCTCCCTCTCACTCACACACAAACACCAGCAGCTCTCACAGCACCTAAATAAACACAGACATCTGACGCAAGGACATATCTCCCTCCCCCTAAACTTTTCCCTCTCTTTAAACTCCTCCCTCTCTCTCTCCAACCCCCAGTCCCACTTCTTACCTCTCCTTCTCTCCACCTCTTAAAGCCCTCAATGTTTCCCCTCCCTCGATCACCCGCTTCCCCCTCACGCTCTCCCTCCCTCCCTCTCACTCTCACCCAGATCTTTCCACCCATTCTCCATACCTCCCTCATAATTGATTAGCTTGCCACACTCATGTCAAACACAAACAGAATCTGTCACCCTCCACCCTCCTCCTCCTCGTCGTCGCTGTTCGGTCCCTCTTCTCTCCTGCTCAGTTTTTATACATCAAGTGCGCTCTTCACATTTCTGCCTCTCTACACAGCGCCCCCTCCATTGTTTTTCCCATACTTGGCTTCTAGCTGCCCCCCTATATGCTTCTTTTGTGAACTCTCGCTCTGGTGGAAACAGGCTAAGTAGAGGAATCTCCTACATGGATAGGTTCCAGAGTCTTATTATAGACTAAAGCCAACGAGCCAGCAGGGTCATGCATTCAGCTTCTCTCCTGAGACACACACACACACACACACACACACACACACACACACACACACACACACACACACACACACACACACACACACACACACACACACACACACACACACAGGGGCCTCTTGTTAGGTTGTGAGTGTATACAGTGAGAGCTGCTCTCTGTCCTGTGTCTGGCTGCAGAAAGATGGAGCTTAAACAATCCAGACTGTGCTTACTGTACCACCTGCATATCACATACATTACACACACACACACACACACACACACACACACAGTAATTGTACCTCCACTGGTCCTTGTTGTGTAGGAAGGAGTTACACTGTTCTGGTAGTCTGCTGTCTTTAGACATTGTCTCCAGAGTCCCCAACACCTGCTTAAACACTGGACGCTCCTAGAAAACACACACACACACACACTGATATCTTTCAGATATGCCTCAAATGTAATTGTAGTATAACCACTGTCAAGTTAGCACATTAGGACTTTATCGACAGTTCAGGCTTCTGTAACCGCTCATAATGAGCTAGCCTTGAGAGCTCAGGGTCGTAAGTTCAAGACCAGCTGCTGGGGTGTCCAACGCTGGCCCTGGAGACACTACACTGCTCTTTCCATGATATAGACTGACCGTTTGAATACAGGTCAAATCTACGATCCCTTATTGATGTCCCCTATTAAATTCACTTCAATCAGTGTAGATGAAGTGGAGGAGACAGTTTAAAGAAGAATTCTTGAGACAATTGAGACATGGATTGTGTATGTGTGCCATTGAGGGCGAACGGGCAAGACAAAATATTTAAGTGCCTTTGAACGGGGTAGGTGTCAGGCGCACCGGTTTGAGTGTGTCAAGAACTGCGACAGTGCTGGGCTTTTCACGCTCAACAGTTTCCCTGTGTATCAAGAATGGTCCACCACCCAATGGACATCCAGCCAACGCAACACAACTGTGGGAAGCATTGGCGTCAACATGAGCCAGCATCCCTGTGGAACGCTTTCGACACCTTGTGGAGTCCATGCCCCGATGAATTGAAGCTGTTCTGAGGGCAAAAAGGGGGTGCAACTCAATATTAGGAGGGTGCTCCTAATGTTTAACACACTATGTGTCTCGGGTGTGTAGGATTTGGAGTCTCCAGAGCCAGATATGGAGATTGTGTGGTAGCCCTGACCTTTGCCCTCTCACCTTTGGTTCGGCCTGCCAGCACTTCTTCATCAGGTCAGCGAAGCTAGGCGGACAACTGGTGGGGATGGTCAGCCTCTGGAACACACACACTCAGAGGAATCTTACATTCATAGGAACACACAATGTGAAGTAGAAAATGTGGCGGCTCCCCCATTAAAATGTTGTCTTAGAGGGGACACAGTCCCTGATCAGCAGGGAGTTTAACCAGTGACCCATCAGTTACAGCATAATGCTAACTGTGCCTTTACATTCCAGTAAGAGGCAGGGGGGTGGGGAGGGGCAGTACATAGTAACAGGTTATAGCAGCGTTTCCCAACCCTGGTCCTCCAGTACCCCCCCAGCAGTATATACCTTGTTATTGTAACCCTGGAAAAAGCACACCTGATTCAACTTGTCAACTAATCATCAAGCCCTCAAAGAGTTGAATGTGGTGTGTTTGTCAAGGACTACAATGGAACTGTCTACTGTTGGCGGTTACTGGAGGACCAGGGTTGGACCAGGGTTACAGGATACATCCACTGAGGAGGGCAGGGGGATATGGAAACAGTTTACTCTGGGGAGGATTAAAACGGAAATAAATCTCTCTCAGTAACGGTTAGTATAATGGTCACCCCCCGCCCTCTCTCTGGTTATTTAGGGCCTACTATTGGACTTCATCCAAAAGCACGCTGGGATAGTCAGGAATCATGTTCTCAGATCTCTATGGGTGACAGGGCAGCACACTATTACTGGAATAGACACAGTTTGAACCCCCTTCCACCCTCACGCACACAGTATAACCAGTGCTTCATTTGAGGAACAGGATCCGGCACTTCTCACTTTTGAACTGTTTTCGTTCCGGGAACCTATTTGCCAGGATCAGGTACCTCTCCTGGCATGAAGAATCATTTTCGCTGTTTGCAATGTAAAAACTTCAATAAAAGCAATCAGTGTTCATTGGAGTTGCCTTCTTCGTAATTCATCTGCCACCTAAAAAAAAAACGGAATGTGAAAACATGCCTGATATTCCAAGAAGTGATTGGCGTTGGGTCGGCCCGGGTTGATGGCTTGAGCAACATTGTAGCCTAGAGACGGACCAACACGTGGCCGTTGCGGTGGTGAGAGAGAGAGAAGCGGGCCTGAATCTCTCACGCAACTAGAGTGAGATTCACTGAAATGAAATCATTCAGAATACAACATCAGGAGGAGGCCTATAATTCAGACACAGCCGATTAATAGCTTATTCAAAAAAAATGAAAAGCCTGGCTGTGGATTGTGTGCAGCCCAATAACACGGCATAGCCTACAGTTGGGAACGCGCTGCAAATCTGTCAGTGAACAGCACGCAGACAAAACAGGCCTTTCCCAATATTTCAAATACAATTGTGGGAAAACACAGATTGGAAAGCAAATGGCTCCTGCTGAAAAGAGGAGACTAATCTGTCTGTAGGCTAGCAAAATATTGTATCAACTTCCAAATAGGACTATTGAGCGACTAGCATTGTTTAACAGCAACGCTTTATCATAAAGGTGATTTGTTTTCATGTGTTCTGGTACCTCAGAGCTCCCCAGGTCAGCCCCCTCCCCCCGCCTCGCGCTCACTTTTAGTTACCGCACCTCCCGATTTACAAATTAAGCACAGAGTATAACCCGCCTAAACACACACAGTAAAACTACAGGTCCTGGCCTAGCTCCACAGCAGAGTATCCATGCCTTACAAGAGCAGAGAGCTGACATCAACCTTAAAAATAGCCCTTACCCTCCTCACAGCGGAAAGCATGAGAGAATCACGTTGTTACTCCAGCTCTGTGCGTGTTGCTCGTTCAGTGCTTGCGTGTTTGTTTTATGTTCGGCTGTGCATATGACCGTCTTTTATTTGCGAGTGAAACTGAGCCCCTTTGAAGCTCTCAACTAATCCTAAATCAGAACAATATCTCATTGGGCATGTGTGTGTGTGTGTGTGTGTACCTCTTGTTTCTCCACCACCAGCCAAGCCACCTGCAGCCCCTCGAAGCCTTTAAATGGAACCTCCCGTGTCAGCATCTCCCATAGCACCTGGTAACACACACACACACACGATGATACAGGACATATTCTCCTGAAAAAAAAACACTTGACGTAGAAAATATTAGATGCCTCCCCTCCCGCACACACACCACGCCGTAGGAGTAGGTATCACAGGTCTCTGATACAGGTAGGCTCTGTATGACCTCTGGGGCCATCCAGGGGAAGGTGCCCACCACTGTCATGTGGGTGGTGTGGGACTGGAACTTAGACGCTCCAAAATCACAGATCTGACAACACACCGGGGAGAGAGACAGCATTGGGACACTTAAGTTACAAAATAATCCAACATGGAGTGGAGCATATAATAATTGTTAGTTATCTCTACTGTACCTTGAGGACTTTGTCTGCTGTCAACACCACTGTATTGGGACACAAAGAGTTGAGTGAGTTCACAAGCTGGGAGGTTCTACTTGTGATTGTTGCATGAAACTATAGCTATTAGTTCACGTCTGAAAATGATTAAGTAGCAGCAGTAGTGCGTGCAATGTTGGATGTCCTGACGGGTAGATATACGTTTGGTTGCGGAGTGCGTGTGCAGTTGGTTACCGTTTCGTGACTTGAGGTCTCTGTGAATGACTTTGACCGGGGCTTCCGAGTGGAGATAGTGCATTCCTATTGGACAGAAACATTAAACATCCTCAGCCACGAACCAATAACAGACCAGCAAACTGTTAACAACTCGGCTAAACAATGGCTACCAGTCTCCAAACAAGTCACTGATCCTCACACCAGATGAGAATATGCCCCCTGTTGCCTTTAGGGATGACAGAACTGTTCCAAAGGGCTTAATTAGCATGCTACGGTTTCTCTAGGTACGGGAGAACATAAAACACGGGTCAATCTATCTCTCTAGGCTTACCTTTGGCTATCTCCATGGCCCAGGTCATGATTTGTTCCATGTCCATCTCCTCACTCTGTTCACTGGAGAGGTACTCATACAGAGAACCTCCGCCCGCATACTCTGTAGATCACAACACACACTATAACCCAGGGTTCTCCGACTGGAGAGAACGTGATGTCATCGACCTCTCTCTTTGGTGGACCCTCCCCGTTATGTTCTCCATTGTTCCTCAAGCGAGGGGGAGGCTGATGACATCACATCAGACCATCTCCTTAAAGTTTGCAGTTGTTTAAAAGTATATATATATTTTGTTCAAAAGTGTTTTTTTTGTTACCCTTAAGTGTGTATTTATTACTGTGTATATATTACTGTATTTACACACACACACACACACACACACACACACACACACACACACACACACACACACACAGAGAACATGGTTCTTTCTGCAGCCTCCTGTCACTCACAACCTGAACTCATTTATCACAACGACTTGAGAAACGTCAAACACAGCTTAGCACATCAGGCTCATACACACACACACACACACACACACACTGGGTAGTGTGTTCTGTAAGTCATATGGGCAGTGCTGTCACAGAGCTGATATCAACCATATGACCACATGGAGTAGACACACATAAAAACATCCTGGGTTAAGTTACAAATGTCCTGCCAGGAAACTCAGCACACACACACACACACTCAGTAGCCTAAATGTTGATCCTAGACCTGCGGTTCCATGTCCATCAGAATGTGTATAAGGAAACAAACACACACACACACTGACCTGTGACGATGCCATAGTTGGGGGACTCCAGTACGGCGCCATAGAATTGAATAATGTTCTTATGACTGAGGCTACTCAGAATCTCAGCCTGGAGAGAGGGTGGGGGGGGGGGTGAAGAGTTGGTAGGGAGGAGAGAGAGTGAGAACGTATGCACAGTATTTAACTTACAGTAAGAGTACTACCCACCACTGCGACCTGTACGCTCTCGTTGGATGGCCCTTGCTTCATACTCGTCGCCAAACCCACTGGCTCCAGGTCATCTACAAGTCTTTGCTAGGTAAAGCCCCGCCTTATCTCAGCTCACTGGTCACCATAGCAGCACCCCACCCGTAGCACGCGCTCCAGTAGGTATATTTCACTGGTCACCCCAAAAGCCAATTCCTCCTTTGGCCGCCTTTCCTTACAGTTCTCTGCTGCCAATGACTGGAACGAACTGCAAAAATCACTGAAGCTGGAGACTCATATCTCCCTCACTAACTTTAAGCACCAGCTGTCAGAGCAGGTCACAGATCACTGCACCTGTACGTAGTCCATCTGTAAATAGCCCATCCAACTACCGCATCACCATACTGTATTTATTTATTTATCTTGCTCCTTTGCACTCCAATATCTCTAGTACATTCATCTTCTGCACATCAATCACTCCAGTGTTTAATTGCTATATTGTAATTACTTCGCCACCATGGCCTATTTATTGCCTTACCTCTCTTATCCTACCTCATTTGCACACACTGTATATAGACTTTTTCGACTGTATTATTGACTGTATGTTTGTTTTACTCCATGTGTAACTCTGTGTTGTTGTATGTGTCGAACTGCTTTGCTTTATCTTGACCAGGTCACAGTTGTAAATGAGAACTTGTTCTCAACTAGCCTACCTGGTTAAAAAGGTGAAAAAAAATATGAAAAAAAAATACGCAAGTCATAGAAGTCCTACCTAATTGCAGTGTCTAATTCTTAATTCTACGACATGCATACTGTTACATTTGATTTAAGCAATCTGAGGGTTGTACAGAAAGTCCCTTCTGCTCCGCATCTGTATAGTGTATGAACTTCTTCACACTAAAGGTTCGGGTCAGAGCACCTGGGAACACAATGTCGACACGGCAAACACGCAATCAATCAACTCACTAACAGGCCATGTCTCGAACACAAAACAACATATAATCCGCCCTTTACTGGATAGTCATGGAGGACGATCATGTGACACGATCCAGATGGTTTTTTTAAGCAAACATCAACGCTAGAGTTCCTCAAAGCAAAGATTCCTGCATGCATACATGTCTGTTTTCCAGGCACGTGTATGTGTGTGGGCATGTGATTGGCAGCACCCCAGTCAGCATATATACTAACAGTTATTCAGCCCTCGAGGGAAGAAGCCAGTGGGTTTTATGAGTGTCACTGCCAGGCCAGGTCACTAGAACCCACAACAGGGTTTTCTGCTGGGTCGGGAACCAATTTATACTGGGTCACAACTTCAGACTGGGATGTGTGGCAGGATATAGTGTTTTGTTCATTGTGAGGGTCACTGAAAATAAAAAAAAAGGAGGGCCATGCCCATCACCCAGAATTTGGTTAGGAATCACTGAGCTTCAGTATTTACACGAGAGTAAAATACACAAACCTAAGAGACAGCTAGCCCATACCTTATCTCACACAATAGGAGTAGCCTGTGTTATAAACCAATACTGTACTCCACAATGAGAGGTATGTTGAAACCAAAATCAACACACAGGCAACTGGAGAGAAAACAGGAGAGCTCTCAAATCAAAACGGCTGGCATGGAGGAAAGGCATACCAAATTGCTTGAGTGTGTGAGACTGTGTGTGTGAGACTGTGTATGTGTATGAGACTGTGTATGTGTGTGTGTGAGAGAGACTGTGTGTTTGTGTGTGTGTGTGTGAGAGAGACTGTGTGTGTGTGTGTGTGTGTGTGTGTGTGTGTGTGTTACCTCAGTCTCGATCTTGAGTAGTTTCTTCACAGCGACCTCTTTATCCTGAGATATCCAGTGTGCTCGGTAGACACTCCCAAAGCTGCCCCCTCCACAGTTCTCATAGAACCGCAGGTCCTCATGTTTTATCTGGACAAACGACGAACTCAGAGACGACATGGCATACTGGCGCGCACACACACACTCGACGACAGCCGCTCTGAGTAAACAGAGCAAACTGAGAGATACGGAACGAAGAGAGAAAGAGAGGAGGGAGAATACGTTTGATCACACACACCCGATAGCAGAATGGACTCTGGGAGCGAGAGAATGAAAAGAGAGACCGCAGAGAGCCTCTCAGTAAATATAGTAAGAGCTCATTCACTCCCTCAGTCAGGCCAGGTGCTGAGGCGCCACCCTGTGGTGAGATTACAGAACACACACACTTGGATCGAGAAAGCGAGCGAGAGATTAGAGTGTGTGTGTGTGTTAATCACATTCTGCTCGCCTGCCTGTTCTCTTCTTTCCCAGTGTATGTATGGGGTGGATGTTCTGTGTGTGACCTCTTGCTGTCAGGTCAAATAAGGTTGCTGGCAGCCAGGGGATGCATGGGATCATTGCTTCTATACAAAACACACACATACATGGGTCAGACACACACACGGGTCAGACACACACACACACAGGTCAGACACACACACACACACACGTACGACACACACACACAGGTCAGACACAGGGCTAGAGAACGATTCTTCTCTAGCCTGACAACCAACCCTGTCTCTTACTCACTCAGCAACTAAAAACACACTCCCACCACATACACCAGGAATGAGGGGGACAGTCACATCACCAGTCTGGAATGACCATGGTGACGCAGCCAACCAGGAACGACATCATCAACTGGGGACAGAGAGGGTGACATCACTTTCACGGACAAAAACAGTGACCAAATCAGCAATAACCACCAGCATCAAATGTTTGGATTATTATATTAGATCATTTTTTATTGAAAGATCAGACAGACTAGACACTCGACACACTGACATCATAATGAGGTCCTGAGGTAAAACAAGAGACACAAGTCAAATATACTGTATCTACATATACAAAAGTACATGACGAGAACACAACTGAGAAGGATGACTGATTAAACAGAAATAACAATATGCTACATGAGTTGTGCGCTAACACAAGAATTTGAGGAAAGATTTCAGGGCGGTGCTTAACAATGCTAGGGGTTTTGCTTCTCTATAACACTACGTAAAATATCTTGGTATTTGTGAAACTGGTACAATATACTTTCTTCATATTTTTGACATCTGCTTATAGTAAGGGATACTGATAATCACTAAAAAGACCTACAATCTATAGTTTTCAATTTTTAAAATCTGATTTTTTTTCAGTCACTTTAAGTACTTGCAGTTTTCCATCTACATGTACAGTAACCTTACACTTAACGAGAGTCTCGGATCTTTAATCATCGCTCTTCTATGTGATGTCGCATAGGCTGATGGTTCTGTGTGATGTCATAGAGGGCTAAGAATTCCATGTGATGTCAGAGGTCTGAGTTTTCCAGATGAAGTCACAGAGGCCCGATGAAGCCAGGTGATGTCACAGTGATGAAGGTTACCTGTGATCTCTCGCAGAGGCTTGAGGGTTCTGTATGATGTCACACATGTAACTACCGTGATGGTGGGCGGGCTCAGGTCCTGCGGGGCTCTAGCCTATAGGAGAGCGTTGTCAGGGTCCGCTGGTTGTCAATCACACACAGCTTTCTGACGTAACCCCTCACCTCCGCATGGTTCTTATTGGGCTGACACACCTCAGGGTCTGAGAGAGAGACAGAGAGAGACAGAGAGAGAGATAGAGAGAGAGACAGAGAGAGAGACAGAGAGAGAGACAGAGAGAGAGACAGAGAGACAGAGAGAGAGACAGAGAGACAAAGAGAGAGACAGAGAGACAGAGAGAGAGACAGAGAGAGAGACAGAGAGAGAGACAGAGAGAGAGACAGAGAGAGAGACAGAGAGAGAGAGAGAGAGAGAGACAGAGAGAGAGAGAGAGAGAGAGACAGAGAGAGAGACAGAGAGAGAGACAGAGAGAGAGACAGAGAGAGAGACAGAGAGAGAGACAGAGAGAGAGACAGACAGAGAGAGAGACAGAGAGAGAGACAGACAGACAGACAGAGAGAGACAGACAGACAGACAGACAGACAGACAGACAGACAGACAGACAGACAGAGACAGACAGAGACAGACAGAGACAGACAGACAGAGACAGAGAGAGACAGAGAGAGAGAGACAGTGAGACAGAGACAGTGAGACAGAGACAGAAAGAGAGATAGAGAGAGAGACAGAGAGAGACAGAGACAGAGAGAGACAGAGACAGAGAGAGACAGAGACATAGAGAGACAGAGACATAGAGAGACAGAGACATAGAGAGACAGAGAGAGAGACAGAGAGAGAGAGACAGACATAGAGAGACAGACATAGAGAGACAGACATAGAGAGACAGACATAGAGAGACAGACATAGAGAGACAGACATAGAGAGACAGACATAGAGAGACAGACATAGAGAGACAGACAGAGAGAGAGAGACAGAGAGAGAGAGAGAGACAGAGAGAGAGAGACGTATTATTAATGCTTATCGTTATGGGTCCAGCTGAAAGGATCACTTGTTAGTGATAGATCAGAGACTTACTGAACGGCTGACTCCTGCAGTGTCTTACTGCCCGGATGGTGTTCGCAATCATCCGCTGTTAAACACAACAACAAGCAGTGTTACATGTAGTGGCGTAACCCCCGCCCCTTCGCGCAAGATCCGAGCAAGGCCCCCACCTCCCGACCCATTTTATTGTTTAAGAAAACAGCTAAATCCCTGCAATTCTACACATTTTACCATGGGGCAGAGGGAAATGTGCAGTTTTATAACTATTACTGCTATTCTAGACAATTTTTCCATGGTTTATAACGAGTTCATATGCTTGTTTTTTGGGTTGGGCCCCCAGTGGTAAACCAGTGGTCACATGTCATATATAAGTTGTATTAATGTTCTATGAAGGTTGTTGACACTGAAAACCTAATTCTATGACTACAGCATTCAAGTGGCATGAAGAGTTTATAAGCATCTTATGAATGCCTGTGTATACTCACTATCTTCTCAAAGTTGACCATGTTGTCTATGAATGTCTTGTTGCCCTCGTGACTGAAAGTCATGTCTGGGAAGAGAACAGAAAAAGCACCGTTTGAAACAGAGGAGTTCACTTTCTCACCTCGATTTTCCTTTGAAAACGGTTTCCCGTTGCTGGCCTACCGATCATAACCGGGGCTTACCTTTGAGGAGGAGGGGCATGAAGGGGATGATTGGCGGCTCGATTTTGGTGACGGTCAGCCGGTAAGCCCGGTGGTTCCTGGACGGGTCCTGTTAACACACACACACACACATCACGGTTCAAAAGGTCAATAACTTTATTGTCCGCTTAGGGGTCAAATGGAAATTGGTCTTTGAAGAGCAACTCACCATCATGCTTTCAAATTCAGCGTAGAACTTCTTGAACTTGCTGGGGAGTTTCTGCCAACAGAAAGAGAAAAGTTTAAGGGCTTTAGTTTTTAGTGGACGAATAGAGAAGCTGTAATTTGGCAGTAGTTTAACACTATAGTAGTAGTCATGGTTCACCTCCCAGGTCTGGGCGAGTCGGCTGACTGCAGGGTTGCTCATACCCATGATGATGGCAAAGAACGAGTTCAGGTTCTTAAACTCCCGGCAGCTGGAGAAAGCAACAAAGACAATTTCAGTGAGAGACTGAAGCAGCGTTTCCTCTATGAAGCGCGCCTACAGAACGAGCGCTTGATTGTTTGCGTGCGCAACACTCACTGAGCAGCGATCTTGATGAACTTCTTGAGCAGCTGAACCCGTTTGCTGAGCTGACCACACAGACACACCTCGGTCACAACCCACAGCTGCACCTGGTTGAACCTGACCACGACCACACAATCCCACGCGGGTCAAATAACGCACTGTAACATGTACCAACAACCTGCCTAGAAAGAAAAAATGTCATAGAAGTTCCTTCGAAATCAGACCTGCGTAAGAAGAGGTCCAGGTTGGCGGTGGTTCTCCTGAAGCTCTGACGGCCAAACGTGTGGTACAACAGCTCATGCTGCAGCAGGGAGGAGACGGGACACATATTATAGGGTTCAGGTGTACAGAAAGAAATAGAGCAGGTTGGTTCTCTCGTCTCAGAAAGGGTGTGTGTGTGTGTGTCTACCTCGTGCACGCAGCTGAAGAGTTCCCAGTCATACAGGGTCATCTGGTAGGCCAGGTCTTTAGAACTCATCAGCTCAAAACTGGACATGGACCCCGCTGAGGGCCCCTCCTGGTCTGGGAGAGGGGTCTGGCACACACACACACACACACACACACACACACACACACACACACACACACACACACACACACACACACACACACACACACACACACACACACACACACACACACACACACACACACACACACACACACACACACACATTAGGTTATTGTCTACACGACACTATGATGTTTAGCAGGGTTTCCCAACTGGTGGCCCGCAGGCCCGAATTTGGCACACAGGTGACTTTATTTGGCACACAGGTGACTTTATTTGGCCCCTCAAGTTTTCTGAGTAAATGATTTATTGTTGGACATAAAATACTGTTTAAAAACACCAGCAAATCAGCTCCAAGTGATGTTCATTTTGGACACCTGTTCCAAAGTATTCCCATGCATAATGGAGAGGTACTGTATATGTGATCGTATACAAATGTAAGCAAGGATTGAAATTATTATGTTTTAGTCAAATATTATATCTGTTTAGGCTTCTTGCGGTCAATTTGCAGTCTACAAATTATTTGTAATTTTGTTCTGGCCAAGTGACCATCCGCTCAAGATTTTTTATTTATTTTTATTTTATGAATCTAGTTGATGCTCCCTGATGTACAGTGTGGTTGTGGCTCAAAGACAACATATTGCCATATTTCTAGTCCCCATTCTCCCTCACCAGAGCATTCAGCTGGTCCCTGGGACAGGCGAACATACGCCCGTTGATGCTCAGAGTGGAGAATACGGACACATCATTGGGCTTCAGCATCTGCTTCTCTGTACAGGAGAACACACACGTTTGAATATAAAATGACAGTAATAAATTATATGTATACTGAACAGAAATATAAACGCAACATGTAAAGTGTTGGTCCCATGTTTCAGGAGCTGAAATAAAAGATCCCAGAAATGTTCCACAGACACAAAAACACATTTCTCTCAAATGCTGTGCACTAATTTGTTTACATCCTAGTTAGTGAGCATTTCTACTTTGCCAGGATAATCCATCCACCTGACAGGTGTGGCGTATCAAGAAACTGATTAAACAGCATGATCATTACACAGGTGCACCTTGAGCTGTGGACAGCAACAGGCCACTCTAAAAAGTGTAGTTTTGCCACACAACACAATGCCACAGATGTCTCAAGTTTTGAGGGAGCGTGCAATTGGCATGTGGACTGTAGGAATGTCCACCAGAGCTGTTGCCAGAAAATGTAATGTTAATTTCTCTACCGTAAGCCACCTCCAACATCCTTTTAGAGAATTTGGCAGTACGTCCAACCTGCCTCACAACCGCAGACTACGTGTAACCACGCCAGCCCAGGACCTCCACATCCGGCTTCTTCACTTGTGGAATGGTCTGAGAATTTCTGTCTGTAATAAAGCCCTTTGTGGGGATTTTTTTCTTCTGATTGGCTAGGCCTGGCTCCCCAGTGGGTGGGCCTATGCCCTCCAAGGCTCACCCATGGCTGCACCCATGCCCAGTCATGTGAAATCCATAGATTAGGGCCCAATTAATTTATTTAAATTGACTGATTTCCTTATATGAACTGTAACTTGGTAAAATCGCTGAAATTGCTGCATTTATATTTTTGGTTCACTATGAATGAAGTTAGATGTGATTGGCTCCTCACCGCCTGCGGAGCTGAGGTGGACCAATAGCAGGTCATCGTTTGAGGCCAGTTTGTCAGCCACAGCACTGGTCACCTCTCTCCCTGTGGCTGCCACGGCAACCCGGATGGTGGTATAGGTATGGTCACTGCAGTACACCTTCAATAGGACTACACACACACACATTTTTAACATGTTTTTAATAAAAAAGTGCAGAAAGACACATTATTTTACACAAACACACACTCACTTTCGTCACAGTTCCTGATGGGTTGTTTCTTCGCTAGTCTCTCGTCTCCGTTGCTGAACTCTCTAAGAAGGACCTTCTGCTGAAACAGGCCAGAGATAAAAACAACACTTTTACAGACACACACACACACACACACACACACACACACACACACACACACACACACACACACACACACACACCACCAGCAAACATAGTCTGTGTGTACCTTTTTCAATTTGGACTCTTCTGAACTGAAGAACAGAAACAAGAGAACAGACGTGTATGTATTAATGCATTGTCTTGATATGGATGGGTTAGCTGACGTCACAAAAACGAAGCGCACGCTTCAATGGGGCAGGACTCTGTGTGTTGTCGTGCTTCTGGGTGGCCAGATACTGTAGCTGGCAACAATGACAAGAAGCTGCCACGTGAGGAATCGTGAGTGACTCATTTCAGTTTGTTTCATCTTGTTCTTGATACCATGTCTTGTTTTTAGGTGTTTTGACTGATTTCATGTCAATGCTAATATGGCTAAAATTCGCTACCTAGATAACCAACAACTGTAACAATGTATTTGAGACAACACGTGCACATTGTGCAAATGTATTTATGTTTTCAATAAACATTTGGAGACTAAATATAGTTTTACATGTTGTCAACAATCTAAGCCAACCCCATCTGTTTTGCCCCAAAGTTACGCACGATTCGGTTTTGTTGCTAAACAACCAAGGTTTGGGGTTGAAGGTCACGGTGGGGGGTTAGAGGTCAGGGTTTACATACTGTAGTTTGACGACCTTCTCCAAGTCGGGTACAAAGTCTTTCAGAGCTCTGAGGATCCGTGAGTCATTGGACACACTCCCATACAGCTCCTACAGAGAGAAACACACGCTTAGACAACTTGTCAGGTGTGTGTGTTTGTGTGTGGGTGTGTGTTTGTACCTCCAGGAATGTGAGTGCTGCTTGCTCCTCCTGTAGATGGTGTGTGTGTACTGCAGCCCAGCGGAGGGCCAGATTGAGGACTCGTCTCTTACAGGTCACAGCGTACTCCAACCTCTCCTGCTCCGAACCCGGGGGAGCCACCGCATGGTAGGTACACACAGGGTTAAAGATATAACACAACTACACTGAGTGTACCCAAACATTAGAAACACCTTCCTAATATTGAGTTGCACCCCCTCCCTTTGCCCTCAGAATAGCCTCAATTCTTCAGGGGCATGAAGTCTATAAGGTGCTCGAAAGCGTTCCACAGGGATGCTAGCTGTGTTGACGTCAACGCTTGCCACAGTTGTGTCAAGTTGGCTGGATGTCCTTTGGGTGGTGGACCATTCTTGATACAGACAGGAAACTGTTGTGTGAAAAACCCAGCAGCGTTGCAGTTCTTGACACAAACCGTTGCACCTGGCAGCTACTACCATACTTCGTTCAAAGGCATTTCCATTTTTTGAAAATGTTTATTTAACCTTTATTTAACTAGGCAAGTCAGTTAAGAACAAATTCTTATTTACAATAACTAACTCCACCAGCCAAACCCGGACGACGCTGGGCCAATTGTGCGCCGCCCAATGGCACTCCCAATCACAGCCGGTTGTGATACAGCCTGGATTCGAACCAGGGTGTCTGTAGTGACGCCTCAAGCACTGAGATGCCGCGCCTTAGACCGCTGCGCCACTCGGGAGCCCCGAGACAAAAGGGCAATGTATAACATTACTGTCACCTATATGTAGCCTACTGAATATGCCAAGAAGAGAAATGGGAGGGAAAGAGAAAGAAGAAGAAAACAAGAGGAGAGAGAAGAACGGAGTGAGAGTTGGAAGGAGAAAAAGGATATTGTGCCATGAGCAGTTGGCAGAACTGGCTGTTAGGCATGAAGACACAGTGCATGAGGACAAAGTCATCTACCGCAGGATCTGAGAGGGGGGGGGGGGGGAATAATATTAGAAAACAGATATTCATTCATCTCCACCAACCCATCATCCAGTCCTGTACCAGTCCCTCACAGTGTATCTCTACCTGGCTGTGTGGAAGCTAGGTGTGTGTGTGTGTACCTGGGTCAGCGTGGTGTGTGTCCATCCTCATGGTCTCCAGGAAGTGATCTAGGATCTTCTCAGGGGTTCCAGACATCACAGTGTACTTGATGTTTCCCAGAGTAGAGGCTCTGGGACTCTTCTCCAGGACCAGCACAGCCTGCTCATGCTCCTTCAGGCGCACTGTATTCGCCTCCACGTCCTGAAGTCAATGACAGTATGGTACAGTATTGCACACTGTAGCAACAGTACACTCACAGAACAACGAGACAGATGTTTCACCGGACGTATAAACCCGAAGCATCCAGTTGGCATTTCCACTCACCTCCAAATATGGTCATGAGGGGAAGCCCGGTGGCTGGTAGTGGGAGAAGAAGGCGCTAGATGGATTTTGGCCGACATAAGAGTAATTTTCTCATCAATGAAACATTTTGATCTCAACAGTTTTCTGTTCCCAAAACTGTAAACAGGGTGGACTAGGTGTTGTAGACTTCACCCTTTGCCAAAGTCTCAAAACATTTAGTTGTTTAGACAGAAGTGCAAGGGCGCATTTAGTTATTCCTAATGGTAATATGCAAAACACATAGAACACGCCATTAGGGTCTCGCTAGCTCGTGCTTGGCTCTGCCCACTTCCTTTCTCGTTCTGCCCACTCTGACGAATGTGCTCCCATTGGAAACGACAGGCTGTGGTCCGTCCTGGATTAGTTTATAAAACACATATTTGGTACGGTATAAAAACTCTACCCTGAGTATCCTGTTGAAGTCTTCCTTGTCCACTCGGAGGAAGTGGCAGTTGTCTTCTCTGAGGACGATGGAGGCAGCTCGAGCAGAGTCCGTCACCAGCGCCAGCTTCCCAAAGTCATCTCCCTCGTGCAGGGTACACACCACACCCTGGTGAGAAACACACACGGTTACAAAAACAGACGATTCAGACTGCTAGAGAAGTGCTCGCATGAATGAATGTTCTGACCAATCGAACTGTGTGTGTGTGTGTGTAATCTGAGACCCTTAAACTAGTCATTCACTGTGACGACTTATGATGAGCAAAGTCAGAGTTCCCAAAACTGTGACACAGGTCTCCCCAGGGGTATACAAGCCAGCTGTTGTATGTAGCAGCATTACTGTTGGTCAGAACCCGTTTTGTAAGTATCATCTGGTGTAGGCCCATAAATCATGTGAAAATATTTCCATAGACAAAGATAAATGAACACACACACAAGTCCTACCTTGCCGTAGATGACCACATTGACAGAGCCCTTCTGGATGATGTACCAGGATGTGCCTTCCTCACCCTGGTTAAACACTGGAAGGAGAAGAGACAAGTTAACGTGTGTCCCTAAAACACACACAGAAGGGACGTGAGAGCAGGACTTACACACGGTTCCTGCTTTGGCGTGGGACTCAAATATCAGAACACTGGCCAGCTCCCTCTTCACCTGCAAACGAGATAAAGACAGTTCATTTTAGCATTTGGGACTTCTACTATGAGCTCGTCGGAGCAACATGGCTTTGCCGAAATGAAAATAGTCTAGACTCACAGTGTTGGAGAGGTGGGATAAGACTCACAGTGTTGGAGAGGTGGGATAAGGCTCACAGTGTTGGAGAGGTGGGATAAGGCTCACAGTGTTGGAGAGGTGGGATAAGGCTCACAGTGTTGGAGAGGTGGGATAAGGCTCACAGTGTTGGAGAGGTGGGATAAGGCTCACAGTGTCGGAGAGGTGGGATAAGGCTCACAGTGTCGGAGAGGTGGGATAAGGCTCACAGTGTCGGAGAGGTGGGATAAGGCTCACAGTGTCGGAGAGGTGGGATAAGGCTCACAGTGTCGGAGAGGTGGGATAAGGCTCACAGTGTCGGAGAGGTGGGATAAGGCTCACAGTGTCGGAGAGGTGGGATAAGGCTCACAGTGTCGGAGAGGTGGGATAAGGCTCACAGTGTCGGAGAGGTGGGATAAGGCTCACAGTGTCGGAGAGGTGGGATAAAGCTCACAGTGTCGGAGAGGTGGGATAAGACTCACAGTGTCGGAGAGGTGGGATAAGACTCACAGTGTCGGAGAGGTGGGATAAGACTCACAGTGTCGGAGAGGTGGGATAAGACTCACAGTGTCGGAGAGGTGGGATAAGACTCACAGTGTCGGAGAGGTGGGATAAGACTCACAGTGTCGGAGAGGTGGGATAAGACTCACAGTGTCGGAGAGGTGGGATAAGACTCACAGTGTCGGAGAGGTGGGATAAGACTCACAGTGTCGGAGAGGTGGGATAAGACTCACAGTGTCGGAGAGGTGGGATAAGACTCACAGTGTCGGAGAGGTGGGATAAGACTCACAGTGTCGGAGAGGTGGGATAAGACTCACAGTGTCGGAGAGGTGGGATAAGACTCACAGTGTCGGAGAGGTGGGATAAGACTCACAGTGTCGGAGAGGTGGGATAAGACTCACAGTGTCGGAGAGGTGGGATAAGACTCACAGTGTCGGAGAGGTGGGATAAGACTCACAGTGTCGGAGAGGTGGGATAAGACTCACAGTGTCGGAGAGGTGGGATAAGACTCACAGTGTCGGAGAGGTGGGATAAGGCTCACAGTGTCGGAGAGGTGGGATAAGGCTCACAGTGTCGGAGAGGTGGGATAAGGCTCACAGTGTCGGAGAGGTGGGATAAGGCTCACAGTGTCGGAGAGGTGGGATAAGGCTCACAGTGTCGGAGAGGTGGGATAAGACTCACAGTGTCGGAGAGGTGGGATAAGACTCACAGTGTTGGAAAGGTGGGATAAGACTCACAGTGTCGGAGAGGTGGGATAGGACTCACAGTGTCGGAGAGGTGGGATAAGACTCACAGTGTCGGAGAGGTGGGATAAGACTCACAGTGTCGGAGAGGTGGGATAAGACTCACAGTGTCGGAGAGGTTGGATAAAGCTCACAGTGTCGGAGAGGTTGGATAAAGCTCACAGTGTCGGAGAGGTTGGATAAAGCTCACAGTGTCGGAGAGGTGGGATAAGGCTCACAGTGTCGGAGAGGTGGGATAAGGCTCACGGTGTCGGAGAGGTGGGATAAGGCTCACAGTGTCGGAGAGGTGGGATAAGGCTCACAGTGTCGGAGAGGTGGGATAAGGCTCACAGTGTCGGAGAGGTGGGATAAGACTCACAGTGTCGGAGAGGTGGGATAAGACTCACAGTGTCGGAGAGGTGGGATAAGACTCACAGTGTTGGAGAGGTGGGATAAGACTCACAGTGTTGGAGAGGTGGGATAAGGCCTTGATGTGAAGCAGCTCATCATAGATGATCTCCAGATCATCACCTGTCCTCTGACCAGGACTAGAGAGACACAGAGAGAGGAGATTTACATTACAAATTCAATTTATTAGATCAAACGCATGTTTAAGTGTGTGTGTGTGTCTATGTGTGTGTGTGTCTGTGTGGTACTGACGGTTTGCGGAGGATCATGCGCAGCAGGGCGTCAGGTCCTATCTGGGCAAGGAAGAGGATGGTCTCAGGAAGCTCTTCCTCACTCTCTCTCTTCTCCTCCTCGCTAGGCAACGGGGTGTCCTCCTCCTCGTCGTCAAGGAAACGGTAGAACAGGTACTTGTCCTGGAAACCCAGCTCTTGGTCCACTGGGGGAAGGAGGCACACATACACACACATACACACGGTCAGTAAATCACTGACCAAACATAGTGGGAGAGCTGGAAAAGGTCCAAGGGGAGGGAACTCTAACCTTTTCATCCAATGGGTTTTGAGAAGGAGGTCGAGAAGAAAGGATATGAGGAAATGCAATTGAGATTCTCCCTATATGTGATGAAATGGTTAAAGAACTTTGAACGTGTTGTGTCCAGCAGAGGGCAGTGTAGTCTCACCGTGGTTCAGTACTCCCTCCTCCAGCAGAGCCTGCCACATCCCTACAGCATGAGAGCGAGTGTGTACACAGGTACTCTGTTGCACCAGCCAGTCTACCAGCTCTGTACCTACGCAACACTGCCTGCAAGACAAACACACACACAGCGTGACAATAAAGTAACACAAGCATGCATACTGTATTGTATGTTTGTGCACAAGCACTTAAAACCACTGCTAATCTAACGTAGCAGGTGTTTGCTTTTTTTTTTCTTTAGGGGAAATGTAAGTTTGGTTGAAAATACTGTACCCCTGAAAACCATAAACATCCGCTTTTTTCCAACACCGGGGGGAGGGCAACTGCAGACTAGGTTCTGTTTGCTCCTAGCAGACCTCGCTCGGCAAGGCGTAAGCACACGAATGTGCTCGCATATCCCTGTATGTAAACAATAGCTAGCTAGCTAGCTAGCTGGGCCTTGCTACCAAACTTTGACTTCGGTTTTGCCAATGGAAAGCTTATTATGCTGTTTGATTAAAAAGTTGTACAGGTCTTTAGTTCAGTTGGTTGGCTTGCTTGCTTGCTTTCTCTGCACGGGTAAGCCTATGTTGCTAGTCTAGCTAGCCAGCCAAGCAGCTGGGGCTAACAAACACTTCATTGAAAAATCCCATTCATAGTTCCCACCCCTACAGTTGACCAATCCCCAACGAAGAGGCTTAGACTTCAGCTACCAAACTTCAACTTGCCTCATGTATTTTTTATGTGCGAGCGAACAATTGGAGAGAACAAAACAGCTGAACACCAAAATGAACAACAAAGGCACAAAATGTTGTCATAATATATGCGAAGCGCAGCGCCACGTTTCGACTAGTATCAGAATGGTGCTGGAAGGTATAGCATTTTTTTGTTGTTGCGCTGACTAACTTTTTTCTACATATGCATTTGCGCTATCGTTTTCTATGACCGAAAAGACGGCGATCACTAAACTTGAATTGGATGAAGATGTCTACTTCGACGGGTCGTCGGCGCAGGACATAGTGCTCACCCTGGACGAGGCCCTAATGCTCGACACTCGGAAGAGAGACGGCGATATAGAGGCCGACGTACAGGCACCCTGATGAAACTGCGGCGACGAGTAAATAAACCGCCTCTACCCTCTGTTCTATTGGCGAATATATAAAATCACTGGAGAACAAACTGGACAAGCTCCGTTCGAGACTATCCTATCAACGGGACCTGAAGAACTGGAATACCCTATGTTTCTCAGAAACTTCATTAATAATATTAATAAGTGCCATGGAAGCATATTCCAACTAGAAGCCATGGATTACAGGCAACATCCACACTGAGCTAAAGGCTAGAGTTGACACTTTCAAGGAGCGGAGGACGCTTATAAAAAAATCCTACTACGCCCTCCGACGAACAATCAAAGAGGCAAAGCGACAATACAGCACTAAGATCGAATCTTACTACACCGGCTTTTATTCTCGTTGGATGTAGCCGGCCTTACAAACTATCACGGATTACAAAGGGAAACCCAACCATGAGCTGCCCAGTGACGCAAGCCTACAAGATAAGCTAAATGCCTTCTATGCTTGCTTAAGGCGCAAGCCACACTGAACCATGCGTGAGAGCACCAGCTGTTCCGGGTGACTGTGTGATCACACTCTCCGTTGCCGATGTGAGTAAGACCTTTAAACAGATTAACATTCATAAGACCGCAGGGCCAGATGGATTACCAGGATGAGTACCAGCTGGCACTTAAAAGTCTTCAATTACATTTCAACCTCTTAATGACCCGGGAGGTAATACCTACCTACAAAGTTTCAAGAAGACCACCATAGTCCCTGTGACCAAGACAGTCATTCAGACTGTGTGCGGTAGCCCTGTTCTTTTAGTTTAGCGCCAACCTCAGTGTTAATCCAGGGATTTTTGATTGGGGAAGAAGCGAACCTTCACTGTGGGGACAACGTCGCCAATACATTTCCTAATGAAGCTGGTGACGTAGGTGGTTATGCCCTCCCCCTTTTGATTTCCCTGACTCCACTGTCCTGTCCACTTGGCAGGGATGTAAAAAGTACTAAGTTGTCATACTTGAGTAAAAGTAGATACCTAAAAAAATGACTCAAGTAAAATACTTAAGTATGAAAAGTAAATGGAATTGCTAAAATGTACTTAAGTAAAAGTATAAATCATTTCAAATTCCTTATATTAAGCAAACCAGATAGCACAATTTTTTTTTTAATTGATGGCTAGCCAGGGTCACACTCCAACACTCAGACATAATTTACAAATTAAGCATTTGTGTTTAGTGAGTCTGTGTCACGCCCTGACTTTAGTTTTATGTGCTTTCTATATTATTTGGTTAGGTCAGGGTGTGACAAGGGTACATTATTTTATTTCGGAATGTAGTGAAGTAAAAGTAGCCAAAAATATAAATAGTAAAGTTCAAACACCCCCCAAAAATACTTAAGTAAAAATGCTTTCAAATACTACTTAAGTACTTCACACCACTGGCACTCGGTGAATGGAGAATCTATCTATCTTGTCCGAAAGCCATGTCAATGGAACTGGGGCAACAACTGTTTTGCGCTCTTCTATCAGAAAAACCTCAATAAACTTGGGTATACTAAATGTGTGTGTCGATAGATGACAACTTGTCATCGCCATTTATCAATTTACACAGTATCTGTGAGAAAATTATTTAGGTAAATGGCCAATACTGAAAAGGAAAGGATACTTTTTTGACTGGATCATTTCAACGAATCACCACCTCACGTTGATTTCTAAATAGCGACAGGGGTTGCCTTTCATTTGAATGATAGCTTAACCCTCAAATCCATTAATTCTAGCCACAATGGTCTGAAAATGACAGCTACGTTCCAAGTCCCACTACGGACTGGCGCGGATGACAAAAACACTTGTACTAAACCAAAGATATTAACCGGTTTTAAGCAATTGATTTTGTAAGATCGCGATGACTATAAACTCTAATACTAACATCACCAATCTGCGGTAAAAAGGATGTGCATTTCCTGTCATTCTTGTGTGGTGAAAACATTTGTAATGTAGTAACACGTTTTGTCCACCATAGGGAAATTAGCGTAATTACATAATTAAATATGTCAATATATTCATATATAATGATAGTAATTGTAGCACACTCACACACTTCCATCTATTTCTCCCTACTTTAACCATGGAAATGCTCATATGCACAATTTAACCAGGCACTCTAGACTAGAGCGTCCATAGGGGCTGAACGTTTGACATCCCTACATTCACTTTGCTTCGTGACCGTAGTGGGAAAGGGGCATCTCTCGCCATTCAATGCAGACCCGAGCCTCGGCTTCTGCAAGATGAATGCAGAAAAGTCAAGTAATGGACATGGAGTTCTGCTGTGACTTCTCCAACGCTGTCACCGAGACGTTCACCAGACGAACTGACTTCATTTCAAAGTAAAGGTAGGCCTAAGTGAATTTTCCTTTACAATTTAAGGGTTAGGCTGCTGTTGAGGGTGCGGCTACTTCATGAGAACAGAATCCCTTTAAATGCATTTGATTTATTGTTTTGACGACACTGACGTTTTGAGTCATTTTTAGTGCCACCTATCAGATGTAACTGTGGAAACCACATCGATCTATGGCTTGAGCGGAGTTGAGCAGTGTGCCATTTTCTCGGCTGATATGAAATATACCACCACCAGCGCTGTCCCTTGTGTATCTTGGTTACAATGGTATTTACATTTGGTGAACATTTTTGTCAATTTCGGGGTAATAGTCTATGTTACTCTGGTTGTTGCAGCTATCTGTTGTATGGTGAACTTGGCCTTCATCAAGGTTTATTAGAGTAAATCTGGCTTTCATAATAGCCCGTGCTCACCCAGCCACCGACCTTTACCGCACGCCATTGAAACACATGCACACGTACACCCACACCTGTATGTCTTGAGGTGGTACTTCCTGTCTCTGATCATGTGGGGTGCTCTGGAGAGGATGGCGTTCCGCATCACCTTCCCCCCTCGCTGCAGCTTCTCTGACTGAACCTAGAGACGTCACACAGGAACACCATACTTCCGTCAGCTCTAGGTAGACAGTAACAATCCTAGTGAGAGTCTCAGCCTCCAGGTTTTAATCATTTAAAGGATGTGCTGAGAAATCCAGGGGGCTTTCATTTCATGCCTCTGGCAACATAATCCCCCCCCCCATCCCCCTCGCATTTACTATATACCCGCTAAGACGTGAATCACAACCACCCAACCTATCGTAACACTCCCAGTTTCCATAGCAACCACACAACTGCTGTCTGCGATGGTGGAGCCATGAATGAAAGGTGAGAAAATAGAAGAAAAACCCAAATCACACCCACACACAGAGAGCTACTTCTGCCACAGCTCAGAACTACAAAATAGGGCATCATAATGGGGCAGATGGTACCTTTTGTTCCGTGTACATGAATTACCTTTCATTAGCATAACTACAGACGTAGCGGTGTGTGTGTGTGTGTGCCTGCGTGTTTGGTTGTGTGAATACTTTTAGAATACACACACACACACACCGCAGCTTAAAGTCTTACACTGTGTACAGATTTTCAAAAGACAGTAGTTTGGGTTTAGTTGAGCACGATAAGTGATATTACTGTCACTGTATAACATTGACACGGGCCATCTTACCTTGTTGAGAGACTTGTTCACGAGGCTGAGAGTATTGGAACCTAGACTGTCTTTGTCTGCCAGCCCTGAGGGAGAAGGGGGAGACAGAGTTATCACCATGGTGATATTTGTAATATGCTATATTTATATTACACAGTCAACTGCATTGTAGCTACTCACGATCATTGTTGGATCCACTCTCCATGGCTCCATATGGAGGGGCCAGAAGTCCAGCCATACACTGACGGTACTTCTACAACACAGCGCACACAGGACTAGTCGTCATAATCGATAAACACACACACTCACGTCATCTGTCTGACCCTCCATTACCATTAATCTGAACAGGGCTCTAATGCCTTACTCATCACTTCACAACAACAAATGTGTATGTATATGCTGTATATGAATATGTTGTATGTATATGCTGTATGTATATGAATATGTTGTATGTGTATGCAGTACAGGACCTTAACTTGTATTCTTCTTATTTTACATTTGTGTTGGTGTTCTCGTCTATTAGTGTTATGTATTTGGTCATGTTGTATATTTTGTGTGGACCCCAGGAAGAGTAGCTACTGCAACAGCTAATGGGGATCCAAATAAAATGCCAAAAAAGCCACGCTCTGGTCATTAGATCAATATATAACCCTGAGTAGCTCCCCCACTTACCCACACATTCCATTAAGTCAGCCCCCCGCACCTCTCTGATTCAGAGGGGTTGGGTTAAATGCGGAAGACACATTTCAGTTGAAGGCATTCAGTTGTACAACTGACTAGGTATCCCCCATTCCCTGTCCCCTTTCGAACGATCACACGCACGTACGCCAGCACACACAGCCTACAACCTTCCCTCAAAACAAAGCCCTTTGTCACCTAGGGACCGTTTACATGTGGAACATCTCAAATGACCTAACAAACACACACATGCACGAGGCTGTATTCTAAATCAGGGTCAATGAGTACAGCAAGGACAACAGAGTGCAGTGGAGTGTTTCACAAGTGTGTGTTGGCGCCTAGGGCTGTGGCCGTCATTCATTGTTGTCAGTCGGTAACTGTCATGCAAATAACTGTCGGGTCTCGCGGTAATTGGCCGTTAATTAACATAAAACACATTTAGCATCTCCGGCCTTACACGCATAGAGTACAAGCCACTGACGCGGACCTTTGGAACATCTAAACTTTAAAATGTGCAATAAATCCATGTAATATATCCTACACCGTCACAATAAATCCATTATTTATTTTAGGCAGGTCTAAAGAAACAAAAGCATGATATGAAGAATTTTTTTGCCTATTTCAGTAGAACAGCATAGCATATTCTGAGTCGTCCTTATGTTAGGCCATGATCTGGCTATGCCATATGGCTGTGGGCTACACTAGTTAATTTAGCAGACAAGATTTGCTTAGAATTCCCGTGGCATTATTTTATAGTAAGAAGAATACAATTGAACATAGCTTGATAAAATAGAAAGGATATTTTTACCGAACTATTTCTGAGAGAGTGCGCAAGTGTGTGTTGAGCGGTTAACAAAGTGATCATTTGAAACAGGTCCTCCTATATGCTTCATTTAGAGTTATTAATGTAACTTTCATTGTGATACAAACCTTATGCTATATGTTTTGATTTGTAATACATTCTAAGGATGCATGATGCGACTAATGATGATTTGAAGAAAATCATCATCAGGTTATTGCGCAGGCTGCACACACTTAATCAGTCTCTCGTTCACAATTTGACAAGCACTTGATAATATTCTCACCCATCAGACTACTATCAATTTAATCTGGTCTTTACATATGGCCAACTAATATGTGTGGAATTATTTTTTTTATATACAGTAGTATGGCCCACAAAGAAAATTAACATGTCATCCGTAGACTGCACTCGAATAGCAAATGGAGGTTACAGTGCTTTCAGAAAGTTTAAGAGCCTGGACTTATCCCACATTTTGTTGTGTTAAATCCTTAATTCAAAATGGATTACATGTATTTCTCAGCCATCTACACACAATACCACATAATGACAAAGTGAAAGTGTTTTTTTATAAATCTCTGCAAATGTATTGAAAATAGAAATTCATAAGTATCTAATTTACATAAGTATTCACACCCCTGACTCAATACTGTGTGGAAGCACCTTTAGCAGCGATTACAGCTGTTAGTCTTTCTGGGTAAGTCTGTAAGAGCTTTCCACACCTGGATTGTGCAACATTTAACCATTGTTCATTTCAAAATTCAACAAGCTCTGTCAAATTGGTTGTTGATCATTGCTAGAGATTTATGTCAAAACTGTAACTCGGCAACTCAGGAACATTCACTGTCTTCTTCGTAAGCACCTCCAGTGTAGATTTGGCCTTGTGTTTTAGGTTATTGTCTTTTTCCTGAAAGGTGAATTCATTTTCCATTGTCTGGTGGAAAGCAGACTGAACCAGATTTTCTTCTAGGATATAGCCTGTGCTTAGCTCCATTTAGTTAATTTTTTATCCTAAAAAAACTCCTCAGTCCTTAACAACTGCAAGCATACCCATAACATGATGCAGCCACTACTATGCTTGAAAATATGGAGAGTGGTACTCAGTAATGTGTTGTATTGGATTTACCTCAAACATAACACTTTGTATTCAGAACATAAAGTTCATTTCTTTGCCGCATTTCTTTGCACCATTACTTTAGTGCCTTGTTGCAAACAGGATGCAAGTTCTGGAATATTTTTTAGTGAGTCGATGCAATTTATGTGACTTGTTAAGCACATTTTTACTCCTGACCTTATTTCAGGCTTGCCATAAAAAAAAGAGGTTGAACACATATTGACTCAAGATATTTAAGGTTTTCATTTGTAAGTAATTCTAATATCATAATTCCACTTTGACATTATGGGGTATAGTATGTAGACCAGTGACAAAAACAACATTTAATATATTTTAAATTCAGGATGTAACAGAACAAAATGTGGAAAAAGTCAAGGTGTGAATACTTTCTGAAGGTACAGCAGTTACATTTTAAATATGCCAGGTAGGTAGCCTGGTTGTAAAGAGGACTCATGTGCTTAACCTTAAAATATAGCAGCATGAGAAAGCTGGGATCCTCTTTCAAATAATGGCCAGTCAACACTCAAATACATTATTTTGGTCACACACGCATATCCATCAATCTACAGTTGAAGTCGGAAGTTTACATACAACCTTAGTCAAATACATTTAAACTCAGTTTTTCACAATTCCTGACATTTAAACCTAGTAAAATGTCCCTGTCTTAGGTCAGTTAGGATCACCACTTTATTTTAAGAATGTGAAATGTCAGAATAATAGTAGAGAGATAGATGTATTTCAGCTTGTATTTCTTTCATCACATTCCCAGTGGGTCAGAAGTTAACATATGATTTATTTCAGCTTGTATTTCTTTCATCACATTCCCAGTGGGTCACTCAATTACTATTTGGTAGCATTGCCTTAATTGTTTAACTTGGTTCAAACATTCCGGGTAGCCTTCCACAAGTTTCCCACAATAAGTTGGGTGAATTGTGGCCCATTCCTCCTGACAGAGCAGGTGTAACTGAGTCAGGTTTGTAGGCCTCATTGCTCGCACACGTTTTTTCAGTTCTGCCCAAACATTTTCTATAGGATTGAGTTCAGGGCTTTGTGATGGCCACTCCAATACCTTGACTTGGTTGCCCTTAAGCCATTTTGCCACAACATTGGAAGTATGCTTGGGGTCATTGTCCATTTGGAAGACCCATTTGCGACCAAGCTTTAACTTCCTGACTGATGTCTTGAGATGTTGCTTCAATATATCCACATAATTAAATTTTCTCATGATGCCATCTATTTTGTGAAGTGCACCAGTCCCTCCTGCAGCAAAGCACCCCTCTCCCCCCCACGATGCTGCCCCCCCCTGTGCTTCACGTTTGGGATGGTGTTCTTCGGCTTGCAAGCCTCCCCCTTTTTCCTCCAAACATAACGATGGTCATTATGGCCAAACAGTTATATTTTTGTTTCATCAGACCAGAGGACATTTTTCCAAAAAGTACGATCTTTCTCCCTATGTACAGTTGCAAACCGTAGTCTGGCTTTTTTAATGGCAGTTTTGGAGCAGTGGCTTCTTCCTTGCCGAGCGGCCTTTCAGGTTATGTCGATATAGGATTAGTTTTACTGTGGATATAGATACTTTTGTACCCGTTTCCTCCAGCATCTTCACAAGGTCCTTTCCTGTGGTTCTGGGATTGATTTGCACTTGTCGCACCAAAGTATGTTCATCTCTAGGAGACAGAACGCATCTCCTTCCTGAGCGGTATGACGGCTGTGTGGTCCCATGGTGTTTATACTTGCGTAATCTTGTTTGTATAGATGAACGTGGTACCTTCAGGCGTTTGGAAATTGCTCCCAAGGATGAACAAGACTTGTCGAGGTCTACAATTTTTATTTTATTTTCTTCCCTTTTTTAAATTTTATCCCCTTTTCTCCCCAATTTTCGTGGTATCCAATCGCTAGTAATTACTATCTTGTCTCATCGCTACAACTCCCGTACGGGCTCGGGAGAGACAAAGGTCGAAAGCCTTGCGTCCTCCGAAGCACAACCCAACCAAGCCGCACTGCTTCTTAACACAGCGCGCCTCCAACCCTGAAGCCAGCCGCACCAATGTGTCGGAGGAAACACCGTGCACCTGGCCCCCTTGGTTAGCGCGCACTGCGCCCGGCCCGCCACAGGAGTCGCTGGAGCGCGATGAGACAAGGATATCCCTACCGCCCAAACTCTCCCTAACCCGGACGACGCTAGGCCAATTGTGCGTCGCCCCACGGACGCACAATTGGCCGGCTGCGTCAGAGCCTGGGCGCGAACCCAGAGACTCTGGTGGCGCAGCTAGCACTGCGATGCAGTGCCCTAGACCATTGCGCCACCCGGGAGGCCTACAATTTTATTTCTGAGGTCTTGGCTGATTTCTTTTGAGTTTCCCATGATGTCAAGCAAAGAGGCACTGAGTTTGAAAGTAGGCCTTGAAATAAATCCACAGATACACCCCCAATTGACTCAAATCATGTCAATTAGCCCATAAGAAGCTTCTAAAGCCATTTTCTGGAATTTTCCAGGCTGTTTAAAGGCACAGTCAACTTTGTGCATGTAAACTTCTGACCCATTGGATTAGTGATACAGTGAATTATAAGTGAAATAATCTGTCTGTAACCAATTGTTGGAAAAATTACTTGTGTCATGCACACAGTAGATGTCCTAACAGGCTTGCCAAAACTATAGTTTGTTAAGAAGAAATTTGTGGAGTGTTTGAAAAATGAGTTTTAATGACTCCAACATAAGTGTATGTAAACTTCCGACTTCAACTGTATCTATCTATCTATCTAAACACACACACATAAATAATTTATGATTGTGTGCATAAACAGTACAGACTGTATATGAATATAAAAAGTGTGTACAGCAGTAGTTATATAGGATGAGCCTTGGCTAGAATACAGTATATACATATGAAGTGGGTGGTTTAGGTCCTTGATGATCTTCTCGGCCTTCCTGTGACACCGGGTGCTGTAGGTGTTCTGGAGGGCAGGCAGAGTGCAGTTGCCGTACCAGGTGGTGATACAGCTCAACAGGATGCTCTCAAAGGTGCATCTATAGACGTTCATGAAGGTCTTAGGGGCCAAGCCAAATTCCTTCAGCCTCTTTGTTGAAGCGGCGCTGTTGCACCTTCTTCACCACAGCGGTTAGCAAGTTTGTTGGGGACTAATGACCGTCAGCAGCGCCAGAGGACCGTTTTGGAGAAGCCTAGTTACTGTGACTCAGCGGTCACAGCCAGCAGCATACCACCCTGCATACCACTGCTGGCTCGCTTCTGAAGCTAAGCAGGGTTGGTCCTGGTCAGTCCCTGGATGGGAGACCAGATGCTGCTGGAAGTGGTGTTGGAGGGCCAGTAGGAGGCACTCTTTCCTCTGGTCTAAAAAATATCCCAATGCCCCAGGGCAGTGATTGGGGACACTGCCCTGTGTAGGGTGCCGTCTTTCGGATGGGACGTTAAACGGGTGTCCTGACTCTCTGAGGTCATTAAAGATCCCATGGCACTTATCGTAAGAGTAGGGGTTTTAACCCCGGTGTTCTGGCTAAATTCCCAATCTGGCCCTCAAACCATCATGGTCACCTAATAATCCCCAGTTTACAATTGGCTCATTCATCCCCCTCCTCCCCCCTGTAACTATTCCCCAGGTCGTTGCTGCAAATGAGAACGTGTTCTCAGTCAACTTACCTGGTAAAATAACGGTAAAACAAATGTGGACTTTGACTGCGGTCATGACTCATGACTGCCGGTGTGGAGGTAAGACGGTCACCGTAACAGCTCTATATTAGCCCCACTCGCTCTCGTGTTCATATCCATATTACAAGACAAATATTGCAGATTGCTTGATTTCCTTAACCCTGCCTGATTGCTCAACACACACACGGATAACCTTACAAACGGAGTTCTCCAGTATTATGTCATTCTGAACTCTAACGTCTCTTAAGTCATTACCAGGCAAGCCCATGCCTCCAGGAGTCTGCCAAAACACACACAGGAAGAGAGGCCCTTTAACATTCAGGAACCTGCTGACACACGCACGCACACACACAACAAATCAGCTGATTAATCACATCTGCACCAAAACCATAACAGAGTTTACCGGGTGTTTGTATTTTCTATCAAAGTCATGAATGAATACACACACACACACACGGACTAAACTCACCCAGGGTCTTCTCCAAGCTCTACGGCTGGGAAGATCCCCTAAGAGGTGCCCTCTGCTCCTGTAATCCGCATCACACAGTACTACCCCAGAGGTCTCCTCTCACACACACGCGCTCAGTCCTCTTTGAAACAGCGCTCCGGTTCTCAGCGTCTCTCTCAACGAGCCAAGCGCCCGACCAAGCAGAGGTTGCCACGACAATCACAGCTTTTCAGAGAGCGAGAGAAAGGGGGAGAGTGTGTGTGAGAGAGAGAGAGTGTGAGTGTGTGTGTGAGAGAGACGGAAGGACGATAGACAGCATTTGTTTCAGAGAATCCCAGAGAAACCAATATGTTACTATAATGTAATTATTATGCAAAGACCATTCAAATTAAATGTATGTCACACGCGCCGAATACAACAACAGGTGTAGTAGACCTTACCGTGAAATGCTTACTTACAAGCCCTTAACCAACAACGTAGTTTAAAATAAGAGTTAAGAAAATATTTACTTAATAAGCTAAAGTAACAAATAACAGAAAACAACATTAACAACGCTATATACAGTTGAAGTCCGAAGTTTACATACACTTAGGTTGGAGTCATTAAAACTCATTTTTCAAACACTCCACAAATTTCTTGTTAACAAACTATAGTTTTGGCAAGTTTGTTAGGACATCTACTGTGTGCATGACAAGTAATTTGTCCAACAATTGTTTACAGACAGATTATTTCACATATAATTCACAGTATCACAATTCCAGTAGGTCAGAAGTTTACATGCACTATGTTGACTGTGCCTTTAAACAGCTTGAAAATTAAAGGCTTTAGAAGCTTTTGATAGGCTAATTGACATAATTTGAGTCAATTGGAGGTGTACCTGTGGATGTATTTCAAGGCCTACCTTCAAACTCAGTGCCTCTTTGCTTGACATCATGGGAAAATCTAAAGAAATCAGCCAAGACTTCAGAAAAAGAATTGTAGACCTCCACAAGTCTGGTTCATCCTTGGGAACAATTTCCAAACACCTGAAGGTACCACGTTCATCTGTACAAACAATAGTACGCAAGTATAAACACCATGGAACCATGCAGCCGTCATACCGCTCAGGAAGGAGATGCGTTCTGTCTCATAATGATGAACGTACTTTAGTGCGAAAAGTGCAAATCAATTCCAGAACAACAGCAAAGGACCTTGTGAAGATGCTGGAGGGAACAGGTACAAAAGTATCTATATCCGCAGTAAAACGAGTCCTATATCGACATAACCTGAAAGGCCACTCAGCAAGGAAGAAGCCACTGCTCCAAAACCGCCATAAAAAAGCCAGCCTACGGTTTGCAACTGCACATGGGGACGAAGAAATAAATAATTTCTCTACTATTATTCTGACATTTCACATTCTTAAAATAAAGTGGTGATCCTAAATTAACTAAGAAGGGGAATTTTTACTAGGATTAAATGTCAGCAATTGTGAAAAACTGAGTTTAAAAGGTATTTGACTGAGGTGTATATAAACTTCCAACTTCAACTGTATACTGAGTCAATGTGGGGGGGGTACAGGTTATTCGAGGTAATTTGTACATGTAGGTAGGGGTAAAGTGACAATGTATACTGCAGATAATAAACAGCGAGTAGCAGCAGTGTAAAAACAAAGGGAGGCCATTTGATTCATTGTTCAGCAGTCTTATGGCTTGGGGGTTGTAGCTGTTAAGGATCCTTCTGGTCCTAGACTTGGCGCTCTGGTACCATTTGTCGTGCAGTAGCAGAGAGAACAGTTTGGCTCAGATGACCATAGTCTTGGTCAATTTTTTGGGCCTTCCTCTGACAACGCCTAGTATATAGGTCCTGGATGGCAGGAAGCTTGGCCCTGGTGATGTACTGGGCTCTGTAGTGCCTTATGGTCGGATGCCGAGCAGTTGCCATACCAGGCGGTGATGCAACCGGTCAGGATGCTCTCGATGGTGCAGCTGTAGAACTTTGAGGATCTGGGGAGCCATGCCAAATCTTTTCAGTCTCCTGAGGGGGAAAAGGCATTGTCGTGCGCGCTTCATGACTGTCTTGGTGTGTTCGGACCATGATAGTTTGTTGGCGATGTGGACAGCAAGGGTCTTGAAACTTTCGACCCGCTCCACTACAGCCCCATCGATGTGAATGGGGGCGTGTTCGGCCCTCCTTTTCATGTAGTCCACAATCAGCTCCTTTGTCTTTCTCACGCTGAGAGAGAGAGAGAGAGAGAGGTTGTTGTCCTGGCATCACACTGCCAGGTCTCTGACCTCTTCCCTATAGACTGTCTCATCGTTGTCAGTGAACAGACCTACCACTGTTGTGTCGTGTTGGAGTCGTGCTTGGCCATGCGGTGGTGGGTGAAAAGGGAGTACAGGAGGGGACTAAGCACACACCCCTGAGGGGCCCCCGTGTTCAGGATCAGCGTGAAGATCATCTGTGGATCTGTTGGGATGGTATGCAAATTGGAGTGGCTCTAGGGTTTCCGGGATGACGGTGTTGATGTGAGCCATGACCAGCCTTTCAAATAATTTCATGGCTACCAACGTGAGTCGTAGTGATTGTCATTTAGGTAGGTTACCTTCGCTTTCTTGGGCACAGGGACTATGGTGGTCTGCTAGAAACATGTAGGTATTACACTCGGTCAGGGAGTGGTTGAAAATATCAGTGAAGACACTTGCCAGTTGGTCCACGCATGCTCTAAGTACACATCCTGGTAACCATCTGGCCCTGGGGCCTTGGCAATTTTGACATGTTTAAAGGTATTGCTCACATCGGCTACGGAGAGCGTGATCGCACAATTGTCCGGAACAGCTGGTGCTCTCATGCATGCTTCCGTGTTGCTTGCCTCTGGGGCCATTATCATTCTAGTGTGTAAATTCTAAGAAACATGTTCTCAGGTAAATAGCACTGAAAAAGTACTGTAACAAATATCAAATAATGATTACATGTATCATTAAGTGAATGGCTAACCTTTCCTCTGCCGCCTCTTATTCCACAAGACAGAAGTTGACACACTTTGGGGTGACTGTGTGGGGTTGAGATGAATAGTATGTCTGTTAAAAGTGGTGGCCCTGTCCAGCCATGTCTCTGGGCCCCTGTAGTAATACTATTGTATCATCTGTCAAATGGTGTGACTCTCAGTCAGTGTGACCTGGCCCTGGGGAGGTGTTATGACAGATCTAGCTTTCAGACACTTTGTGGTTTCCTCTCCTTTAACCAGCGTGATATGCTACTTCAAGACAATGGCAGCAGTAAGAGACTGGCACCAAGGCTAATATCCCACACTGTTACACTGTATGAATCCTAATCTCCTCCTGTGTCAAACACACACACACACTTGACATGAGATCAAAACACTGAGGTTTTTATGTCCATTGTAAGAGCTACAGCCTCAGTCACGCTCTCTCTGATCTATCTCTAGACTCCTAAAATAGACACCGGGGAAGAGAGAGAGCTGAGAGAGGGAGAGCTGAAGAAAGACAGCCAGGGGGAGAGTGCACTTAACACAGAGACAAAAACACTCTTAGCCCACTAGTGCTATACTTCCTACACATCCTACTCCGCCGCTCAACTGCTGGACACGTTAAAGACCCCCCCCCCCCCCCCATGCTCAAAAACACTCACATGAGGACTGGTTCAGTTGTAGCATGTATCATTCCAATGCCCCCAGGCAGTGAAAATGACAGCAGGTTCCACAAGCTCACACAAACAGGACTGTACTGAAGGCCTGGTATTAGCAGTGGACAGCCCTCTTGTGGCCAGAGCATGAACCACTTCACAATTTGAATTGTGTGTCTCTCTCTCTTCCTCTCTCTCACCTCCCATAGACTCTTGAACTCTCTCTGTTCGATGCGGAGCAGTTCGCTGGTCTCTCTGCTGACGATGGTGGCGTGGCGAGGAGTATTATCCAGAATCGACTCTCCAAACGCCGTGCCGATTCCCAGCGTGCAGATAGTGACAGCATCCTTAGGCACACACAGGCAGAACACACTCAATTCCATTGACTTGTTACATTCAACGCTGTTCAAGTCAATAAATCTGTCCACAATTCATTTCTAGAGCAAGAGCAAACACCACATACAGTACATCAGCACTGAGGATAGTTAGACTGCGTTTACACAGGCAGCCCAAATCTGATATTGTTGCCACTAATTGGTCTTTTGACCAATCAGTTCTGATCTTTTGCCTATAATTGAGCAAAAGATCAGAAGAGTGTAAATGCAGCCTCACACAGAGACAGAAGCTTGTTCAATCCAGACCCACATCCTATCTAAGGCTGTGTTTACAGAGGCAAATTATTGGCAAAAGAGCTGATCTGACGGGTCAAAAGACCAATTAGTGGAAAAATATCAGATTTGGAATGGCCGTGTAAACGCAGCCTAAGGGTCAGTGTTATAAGGTTAGTAGTTCAAATCATACTAGTGGTTAGAACGTGTAATTCTAGATTCCTGTCTAGCATGGCCACATATAACGTGTTGTTCTTCTGGCCTTTCTAGCATGGCCAGATAGTGACCCGGATACAGCGCATACTGTGAACGGGGTCTCTCTGTGAGAGAGCGGACGGATTACCATATATTCATGTGTGAAGAGTTCTCGGGTTGGATTTTCTCGTTAAGAACTCACCTCAGGGAAGACCATAATCTGACCACTCGGACAAGGTCACACACACACACAGTCACACGCAGACACACACAAGCACAGTCACATGCACACACGCACTCACTTTCCTGCACGTGTGCACACACTCTCTCCCTCATGTCTAATATGATAGGAGGGGACTTATCTTCCTACTGTCCCAAATGACATTTCAGAAATGGCCATCAGAACTAGGCCAGGCTACGCCAATAGACATGAACATGGCAAACGGGTACAGGGACTTGTAACTGGACATTTAGCTCCATCTCAAATTTTAACAACCAATCCCGCACGCTCTATCTATTCTGTCTGTCCGTTGCTTGGTCTCACTATAGCATCTCTGAACCCTCCACACAGTAACTAGCTCAATCCTCAGAGGAGCGTTTGAGAGGCAGCGGCTTCGCCCAGAGCGCGCTAGCTGCTAGCCCAGTGTGCATATTTTAACATGGGAGTATTGCAGGCAATGCACTCCAAAACATTCATCGAGGCTGTAATGGGACTACACAAGGAGCAACACGAGACGAACAGCGCAGAGAACACTGTAGGGAGAACATAACCGTCGAGAGGAGGAACCCCGAATAGAGCTGTAGTCAAATGTATCAAGCAGAACTGATTTACCTGGTGGTTGGCTGTTTCCGACACCTTGACGTCCAGAGAGCCAGACAGAACAGCATACCAGCTGGTCCCGATGTCACCCTGGCGGAACACTGCACAGAGCATACCACCATCACATAACAGCTTATAAGCCTTCATAAAACGGTCAACAGTGAAGTGACGAGTCGTAGTAAAGCTGAAAGCCAACGAAGTACAGGGCGAGGCCTTTACCCAGGGGTTCATACCACTGAGTGAGTGTGTCAGTGTGTGTGTGTGTGTGTGTGCGTATACTTCCAGGTGATGCCTTTCTCCAGGTATTCGTAGAAGGCACAGGAGCAGATCTGCAGCAGCAAGGAGGGGTGGAACCTCTGGAAGGCTTTAACCCCTTTTAGTCTGGTCAGAATAATATCCACATCCTCTCCGGAACGCTCTGCAGGCCTACAGAGAGATTGGGGATGTAAGTGTGTGTGTATGTGTGTGTGTGCTTTGTTCTGTGTTTCTCTGCTGTTCTGTTCTCTGTGAATAGCTGTAGGCGTTTTGAGCTTGGGACCCCCTGCAGTGTGGATGTAAGAGCCCATTAATACTGTTATTTCTGAGACACTTAAACAAACACACACACACACACCTCTGATGTAAGCTTAAAAGACACAGGTCTCTGATGTGTTGAAACACTGCTGAGTCAATCATACAGAGAAAACGCGGGTGTCTGTTCACATCGTTTTCTCTCTCCCATCCCCCTCTTTCACCATCTCTCTCTCTCACACACACACACACACACGCGTTTGGCCGTAGCTGGCGAGCCACCATTCAAACCCTATGATCTACAGCTCTTCTCTGACACTGGTGACTCGATGGTGAGTGTGAGTAGTCTACTGAACGGCTAATACATAGACCTGCTCATACAAATACTAGGCTTTCTATCTCTCCCCTTCATTTCCTTTCTCCTAGCCCTTGGCTTATTTCTTTGTCTCTAATCTACCTTATTTTCTTGCCATCCATCATTCTTCATTCCAACAAGCTCTCACAGTCTCACATCGGAATTAGACGTTCATCCATGTTTCCCAAACGTCAAATTTCAAGGTTGTTCAAAATGTCAACATGTTTAAGGTTACGTTTAGGCATTGACTCCAAATGGTTACGGTATGGGTTAGGGTTTGGGAAAGGCTTCAAATAAAGATTTCAAAAACAACAAAATCGCTGGATTCAAACATGCAGCCTTTGGTGGAACCAGAGGTAGATGCTTACAGAAACCTACTCGGCGATAACAGCACTCACTGTTGAGCCTAGTGGCCGGTTTCCACGTCATCTCCCGACGTCCTCAGACATAGATGGACGTTGAATACAGACTTGTATCACGGGTTACCTGCCTGCGCCATTCATAATTCTAATTTTTTCCTCAGACCTTTTCTGTACAATAACATTTGTCTGTTAATGGGACAAGACCTGGCCGAAGACACATTCTGTCTGAAGGCCACAGCCCCGAGGTTGTAAATCTCTCTCGTTTTCTCTGACTCCTCATTGCTCCTCTCCTGTCCACTCTGACTCATCTCCCTGGTCCTTCTCCTTTTCCTCCCCCTCCATCCTCATCATTCCATATCTCTTTGCCACTGTAGGGTTAATCTGTTAGACAGGTGGAACGGTTAGAGAATCATACAAGAGCAACCCAACCTTTTGAATGTTCCTCAGCATTGACCCAGATGTCTAGAAGACAAAGAGAATACAGGTGACAGACTGAGGTCACCTCCCATCTGTCTTCTAACATTTCTCTCTCTCGTACCCCTCGCTCTCCAGCTCTCTCTCCCAGCATCATACAACATATCCAGTAAAATGAGTTTCTTTCCAAAGCTGATGTGGTCTGAGAGCAGCTCACGCCACCTTCCACCTGTAAGTCACATGATTCATTCTCCTGTTACCCTCTCATCTCTTCTTTATATTATCCCTCTCCCTCTGTCTATAGTGATCTCAGTTCTCCACCTCATTTTACAGCTAAACCATTACGACACACACACACACACACACACCTCTGACTAAAGCTGAGCCACAGTGAGAGATGGCTGACCTATTCCTGCAGTGGTACAGATGAGAGAGGACAGGAGAGACCAGAGAGCTCTAGAAGCTTCTCTTACTGTATACTACAGCACATGAGTTCCAAAGTCTCTGTTCATTACTGTATCACAATATATACTTTGGTTTTCCAAACTAATAGTTTTCTATTTTTATCATTTCAACCAAATACAGCTAGTGCCATTTTAAATAAACAAATTTACAAGCAGGAGCTGCACTTGAGAGGACATTTGCAGTTCCAACAATCAAGTGGCCTCCCCGCCACTGTTTCGGTAAACAACTGAGCGATGGGGCTGGATAAATTTAACCACTCAAACTCAGACAGAGCTATGGATACAAGGACTGACCATGATTGATAGAAAATTGTTTTAACCATGTTTTGAGGCTATGGATCAACGCAGTATAACAACCTAATATTTCTGGTTCTGACGGTGTATGACAGTTGAGCTCATCAGGCATTAACAGTGCAGTCGGAAAGTATTCAGACCCCTTCACTTTTTCCACATTTTGTTACGTTACAGCCTTATTCTAAAATGGATGAAATAAAATTGTTCAATCTACACACAATACCTCATAATGACAAATCAAAAAATATTTTGTTTGGAAAATTATAACAAATAAAAAAATTGAAATAGACCCTTTACTCAGGACTTTGTTGAAGCACCATTGGCAGTGATTACAACCTTGAGTCTTCTTGGCACACCTGTATTTGGGGAGTTTCTCCCATTTTTTTCTGCAGTTCATCTCAAGCTCTGTCAGGTTGGATGGGGAGTGTCCCTGCACAGCTATTTTCAGGTCTCTCCAGAGATATTCGATCGGGTTCAAGTCTGGGCTCCGGCTGGGCCTCTCAAGGACATTCAGAGACTTGTCCCAAAGCCACTCCTGCGTTGTCTTGGCTGTGTGATTAGTGTTGTCCTGTTAGAAGATAAACCTTCTCCCACAGTCTGAGATCCTGAGCGCTCTGGAGCAGGTTTTCATCAAGGATCTGTCTGTACTTTTCTCTGTTTATCTTTCCCTCGATCCTGACAAGTCTCCCAGTCCCTGCCACTGAAAAACATCCCTACAGCATGCTTCACCATAGGGATGGTGCCAGGTTTCTCCAGACTTGACACTTGGCATTCAGGTCAAATAGTTCAATCTTGGTTTCATCAGACCAGAGAATCTTGTTTCTCATGGTCTGAGAGTCCTTTAGGTGCCTTTTGGCAAACTCCAAGCGGGCTGCCATGTGCCTTTTACTGAGGAGTGGCTTCAGTCTGGCCACACTACCATAAAGGCCTGATTGGTGTAGTGCCACAGAGATAGTTGTCCTTCTGTAAGGTTCTCCCATTTCCAGAGGAACTCTAGAGCTCTGTCAGTGACCATCGGGTTCTTGGTCTCCGCCCTGACCAAGGCCCTTCTCCCCCGATTCCTCAGTTTGGCCGGGCGGCCAGCTTTAGGAAGAGTCTTAGTGGTTCCAAACTTTTTACACTTAAGAATGAGGAGACCACTGTGTTCTTGGGGACCTTCAATGCTGCAGACATGTTTTGGTACCCTTCCCCAGATCTGTGCCTCGACACAATCCTGTCTCGGCGCTTATATTGACAGCCTTTCCAAATAATTTCCAATCAATTGAATTTACCACAGGTGGACTCCAATCAAGTTGTAGAAGCATCAAGGATGATCAATGGAAACAGGATGCACCGGAGCTCAATTTAAGTCTCATAGCAAAGGATCTGAATACTTAAGTAAATAAGGTTTACGTTTTTTTTTTTATTATACATTTGCAAAAATTTCTAAAAACCTGTTTTTGCTTGGTCATTATGGGGTATTGTGTGTAGATTGATGAGGGGGGGGGAAACAATGTAATCTATTTTAGAATAAGGCTGTCACGTAACAAAATGTGGAAAATGTCAAGGGGTCTGAATACTTTCTGAATGCACTGTACGAGTTCTATCCTTCATTGTAACGATGTGCGCTGAGAGTCAGGAAGTTCAGGGAGTGAGTGTTTCAATAAATAAACACACCAAAATACAAAACACAAACAACGCACAGACATGAAACTGAAACAATGACGCCTGGGGAAGGAACCAAAGGGAGTGACATAGATCGGGAAGGTAATCAGGGAGGTGAGAGAGTCCAGGTGAGTCTGATGACGCGCAGGTGCGTGTAACGATGGTGACAGGTGTGCCATAACGAGCAGCCTGGCGACCTAGAGGCCGGAGGGAGCACACGTGACATTCATGAATCAATGGGTCTACAGTAGATCATTTATTTAACAGTCCAAAATGGATGAAGCAATCACAGATTGACCCTTTTTTATTCTGAGATAAATGTCATGTTTTCACCTCCATTGATTTTGTGTTGTGTTTCTGTCACCTTCTGTATTACAGATCAGTTCTAATCTAATGAAGTTAAACTTAAAGCCTGTTAATAACTGAGGTCAGATCAGATTTCATGTAAAAGCAAACACTTATCATCCACACACACACTAGTGATGAGTGGGATGATACAACCACATCACCTGCAGTCCCCACGGTTACATACACTTAGGTTGGAGTCATTAAAACTCATTTTTGTTAAACACTCCACAAATTTCTTGTTAACAAACTATAGTTTTGGCAAGTTGGTTAGGACATCTACTTTGTGAATGTAAGTAATGTTTCCAACAATTGTTTACTGACAGATTATTTCACTTATAGCTCATTGTATCACAATTCCAGTGGGTCAGAAGTTTGCATACACTAAGTTGACTGTGCCTTTAAACAGCTTGGAACATTTCAGAAAATTATGTCATGGCTTTAGAAGCTTCTGATAGGCTAACTGACATAATTTGAGTCAATTGGAGGTGTACCTGTGAATGTATTTCAAGGCCTACCTTCAAACTCAGTGCCTCTTTGCTTGACATCATGCAAAAATCAAAAGAAATCAGACAAGACCTCAGAAAAAAAATTGTAGACCTCCACAAGTCTGGTTCATCCTTGGGAGCAATTTCCAAACGCCTGAAGGTACCACGTTCATCTGCACAAACAATAGTGCGCAAGTATAACCACCATGGGACCACGCAGCAGTCATACTGCTCAGGAAGGAGATGCGTTCTGTCTCCTAGAGATGAACGTACTTTGGTGCGACAAGTGCAAATCAATCCCAGAACAACAGCAAAGGACCTTGTGAAGATGCTGGAGGAAACGGTTACAAAAGTATCTATATCCACAGTAAAACTTCTATATCAACGTAACCTGAAAGGCCGCTCAGCAAGGAAGAAGCCACTGCTCCAAAACCGCCATAAAAAGCCAGACTACGGTTTTCAACTGCACATGGGGACAAAGATCATACTTTTTGGAGAAATGTCCTCTGGCCTGATGAAACAAAAATAGAACTGTTTGACCATAATGACCATCGTTAAAGCACGGGGGTGGCAGTGAAGCACGGGGGTGGCAGCATCATATTGTGGGGGTGCTTTGCTGCAGGAGGGGCTGGTGCACTTCACACAATAGATGGCATCATGAGGTAGGAAAATTCTGAGAATATATTGAAGCAACATCAAGACATCAGTCAGGAAGTAAAAGCTTGGACACAAATGGGTCTTCCAAATGGACAATGACCCCAAGCATACTTCCACAGTTGTGGCAAAATGGCTTAAGGACAACAAAGTTAAGGTATTGGAGTGGCCATCACAAAGCCCTGACCTCAAATAATACAGAATATTTGTGGGCAGAACTGAAAAAGCATTTGCAAGCAAGGAGGCCTACAAACCTGACTCAGTTACAACAGCTCTGTCAGGAGGAATGGGCCAAAATTCACCCAACTTATTGTGGGAAGCTTGTGGAAGGCTACCTGAAGCATTTGACCCAAGTTAAACAATTTAAAAAGGCAATGTTACCAAATACTAATTGAGTGTATGTAAACTTCTGACCCACTGGGAATATGATCAAATAAATAAAAGCTGAAATAAATAATTCTCTCTACTATTATTCTGACATTTCACATTCTTAAAATAAAGTGGTGATCCTAACTGACCTAAGACAGGGAATGTTTACTAGGATTAAGTGTCAGGAGTATGTCAACTTCTGACTTAAACTGTATGTGTATATATACACACAGCAAAAAAAAGAAACGTCCCTTTTTCAGGACCCTGTCTTTTAAAGATCATTCGTAAAAATCCAAATAACTTCACAGATCTTCATCGTAAAGGGTTTAAACACCGTTTCCCATGCTTGTTCATTGAACCATAAACAATTAATGAACATGCACCTGGGGAACGGTCGTTAAGACACTAACAGCTTACAGACGGTAGGCAATTAAGGTCACAGTTATAAAAAGTTAGTAGAAAGGCCTCTTTAGTGTCCTGACTCTGAAAAACACCAGAAGAAAGATGCCCAGGGTCCATGCTCATCTGTGTGAACGTGCCTTAGGCATGCTGCAAGGAGGCACGAGGACTGTGGCCGGGGCAATAAATTGCAATGTCCGTACAGTGAGACGCCAAAGACAGCGCTACAGGGAGACCACGTGTAACACCTGCACAGGATCGGTACATCCGAAAATCACACCTGCGGGACAGGTACAGGATGGCAACAACAACTGCCCGAGTTACACCAGGAACGCACAATCCCTCCATCAGTGCTCAGACTGTCCGCCGCAATAGGCTGAGAGAGGACTGAGGGCTTGAAGGCCTGTTGTAAGCCAGGCCCTCAACAGACATCACCGGCAACAACGTTGCCTATGGGCACAAACCCACCGTCGCTGGACCAGACAGGACTGGCAAAAAGTGCTCTTCACTGACGAGTTGCGGTTTTGTCTCACCAGAGGTGATGGTCGGATTCGCATTTATCGTCGAAGGAATGAGCGTTATACCGAGGCCTGTACTCTGGAGCGGGATCAATTTGGAGGTGGAGGGTCCGTCATGGTCTGGGGCAGTATCACAGCATCATTGGACTGAGCTTGTTGTCATTGCAGGCAATCTCAACGCTGTGCGTTACAGGGAAGACCTCCTCCTCCCTCATGTGGTACCCATCCTGCAGGCTCATCCTGACATGACCCTCCAGCATGACAATGCCACCAGCCATACTGCTCGTTCTGTGCGTGATTTCCTGCAAGACAGGAATATCAGTGTTCTGCCATGGCCAGCGAAGAGCCTGGATTTCAATCCCATTGAGCACGTCTGGGACCTGTTGGATCGGAGGGTGAGGGCTAGGGCCATTCCCCCCAGAAATGTTCGGGAACTTGCAGGTGCCTTGGTGGAAGCGTGGGGTAACATCTCACAGCAAGAACTGGCAAATCTGGTGCAGTCCATGAGGAGGAGATGCACTGCAGTACTTAATGCAGCTGGTGGCCACACCAGATACTGACTGTTACTTTTGATTTTGACCCCCCATTTGTTCAGGGACACATTATTCAATTTCTGTTAGTCACATGTCTGTGGAACTTGTTCAGTTTATGTCTCAGTTGTTGAATATTGCTATGTTCATACAAATATTTACACGTCAAGTTTGCTGAAAAAAAAACGCAGTTGACAGTGAGAGGACGTTTCTTTTTTTTGCTGAGTTTGTTTCCTGATCTTTCATATATTTCACAGATATAGGACAGTCACTTCAGAACAAACTTCCCTTAGATCTTTGGGGGGGACCATCTGTTACATGTAATAAATCTATTATTCAATGCGTTTGTATGGGCTAATAGCTATAAGGCCAAATTAAATGTATCAAATCTTTTTTTTATCCTTCAAGGGGTCATAAAATACAAAATCAAATAGCAAAATGATCCTTGGTAGGACCTTCTTAAAACAATTCCATTTAGCTTAGTAGAACCCCTCGGCTTAGATTGTAGAGAGTTTTAACTTAAGAGAAAAGCTGCAAAACGGAGAGTTTAAAATAAAGAGTAGGGAGGGACAGAAAATGTATGTTTTGGAAAGAGTTGGTTAAGTGGTAAAAGAGGATGGGCTAATAGCAGTGCCAGCTGTGTTGTGTGATGAGGATTGTAAGGAGCTATACAAAGTCGACAGCCACAAGATAGGGACTTCATATAGGCCTACGGCACGTCAAGGGAACTGCCTACTGTTCAGATGGGATAACTGGAAATCTGGACTCTGACAGTAGGTCTATAATCTCTCACATAGCCTTAATATTAACTCCTGCAAGGCATTTCTTGCAGTAAAATTATACACCGAATGTAGGTAAAATTTTGACTTGGGAACAGGAGTGGAGAAATATAATGTATTTATTTCAGCATCTTGAGAGAATGCAAATGTGAAGTTGGATACCGTCTGTAGAGGTGCCTTCTTTATCAGCATCATAAGAGCTGATAGTATTTCAACCGCAACATAAAATATGCATCCAAGCCGAACTGAAATCTTATCAGAAACACGTTAGGTCATTTTCACATCTTTCTATTTCCATACAACTGGTCAAACTGATGTTATTTGGAAATTTTGCAAAGAAAATCTTTCCCTTTTTGGGGGGGTTGAGTTAACCCTATTGCATTTTATTCCCGGTCCCTACAGTAAACGTCTTTGCACCGCGAAAGAAGCAGAGATGATAGGAAACTTGACCGTTGTCAACTAGACTGAAGCAGTCATTCTATTTATTTATGACATTCTGATGAGAAAGAGTTTATTTAGCCTTCTAGGGCAACATATAATGAAAGAAGAGAAGCTGCATGTAGGCCTACCTAATTAGACAACTTGACTAACAACTAGCCTACAAAAATGTCGGAAATTATTACAGTGCGTTCGGAAAGTATTCAGACCCCTTGACTTTTTCCACATTTTGGTACGTTACAGCCTTATTCTAAAATGGATTAAATCGATTTTTTGTTCTCATCAATACACACACACACACACACACACACACAATACCCCACAATGACAAAGCAAAAACAGGTTTTTAGAAATGTTCGCAAATGTATTAAAAATACAAAACAGAAACCTTAATTACATAAGTACTCAGACCCTTTACTCAGTACTTTGTTGAATAACCTTTGGCAGCGATTACAGGCTTGAGTCTTCTTGGGTATGACGCTACAAGCTTGCCACACCTGTATTTGTCGAGTTTCTCCCATTCTTCTCTGCTGATTCTCTCAAGCTCTGTATGGTTGTATGGGGAGCGTCGCTGCACAGCTATTTTCAGGTCTCCCCAGAGATGTTCGATCTGGTTCAAGTCCGGGCTCTGGCTATTTAATCCATTATAGAATAAGCCTGTAATATATCAAAAAGTGGAAAAAGGGAAGGGGTCTGAATACTTTCGAATGCACTGTATAGCAGTCTGGCACCCCTCTGACTGTAGCCTACAGCTAATTTTCTGTATTAGCGGTTTAGGGCTGGGTGCAGGCATCAAATGTTCACTTTATCAGATATAGTCGGTGCGGTTGTGGATGGGTTATTAGCAATTGCAGGAGAGTGTGGGTGAACAAACAGCTGACCAGCGCATCACTAACACACACACTTAAAGTAGCTGTCCGTAACAGACGGCTGATTTAGCATTGCTGCCTGGGCTTATTGATTTGTACATTGCGTGTGCACGTGTTTGCGCGCGCGTCCGTCCAGCATGTCTACTGTAACCTCATCTCCACCACCAGGAGAGATGCAGACATGGCGTCCTTTCCTTCATCTACATTGACCAACTCCCCTGTCAGCATTCCAAGGAAAGGATGGCACTTTACTCTTAGGATGACGCCTCGTGATGCCTATTAGAAACATCGCTTTTTCTAACTGCATCACACAGAACGGAGAGAGCGAGAAAGAGAGAGCAATGAGCTCAAGTTGCCAATGGTTACCTGTGGCTGTGTCATTATAATGAGGATAGATATAGAAATGGACTGTTGCGATGTGCTCGCGCGCAGTACAGCCTTGATCAAATGGGTTCTTTAATTTTATCCTCCATCAATACAGATGGAATTTAAAACATCAAACATAACATCAAAACACTCCCCAGCTGTCCTAATGGATAATACAGTATTCTATACTCTGATCAGAGATCCTAATATACAGTGCCTACGGAAAGTATTCAGACCCTTTTAGTATTCAGACTTTTCCCACCTATTGTTACGTTACAGCCTTATTCTAAATGTTTTTTTTTTTTAAATACTCAGCAATCTACACACAATACTCCATAATGACAAAGTGGAAACAGGGTTTTCATTTATTTTGCAAATTTTAAAAAAAATACTAAAACAGAAAACACCCTATTTACATAAGTATTCAGACCCTTCACTATGCGACTCGAAATTGAGCTCAGGTTCATCCTGTTTCCATTGATCATCCTTGAGATGTTTCTACAACTTGATTAAAGTCCTCCTTTGGTAAATTCAATTGATTGGACATGATGTGGAAAGGCACACACCAGTCAATATAAGGACCCATAGTTGACAGTGCATGTCAGAGCAAAAACCAAGCCATGAGGTCGAAGGAATTGTCCGTAGAGCTCCGAGACAGGATTGTGTCGAGGCACAGATCTGGGGAAGGGTACCAAAAGATTTCTACAGAATTGAAGATCCCCAAGAACACAGTGGATCTTCTTAAATGGAAGAAGTTTGGAACCAACAAGACTCTTCCTAGAGCTGGCCGCCCGGCCAAACTGAGCAATCGGGGGAGAAGGGCCTTGGTCAGGGAGGAGACCAAGAACCCGATGGTCACTGACAGAGCTCTTGAGTTCCTCTGGAAATGGGAGAACCTTCCAGAAGGACAACTATCTCTGTGGCACTACACCAATCAGGCCTTTATGGTAGTGTAGCCAGATACACCAATCAGGCCTTTTACTCCTCAGTAAAAAGGCACATGACAGCCCGCTTAGAGTTTGCCAAAAGGCACCTCAAGACTCTCAGACCAAGAGAATAAAGATTCTCTGGACTGATTAAACCAAGATGAAACTTTTTGGCCTGAATGCCAAGTGTCACATCTGGAGGAAACCTAGCACCATCCCTATGGTGAAGCATGGTGGTGGCATCATGCTGTGGAGATGTTTTTCAGCGGCAGGGACTGGGAGACTTGTCAGGATCGAGGCAAAGACGAACGGCGCAAAGTACAAAGAGATCCTTGATGAAAATCTGCTCCAGAGCACTCAGGACCTCAGACTGGATTCACCGTCCAAAAGGACAACCACTCTAAGCACCCGGCCAAGACAACGCAAATGTGGCTTCAGGACAATAGCTCTGCAGCAACCCTCCCCATCCAACCTGACAGAGAGGATTGAGAGGTTTGCTTCAACAAAGTACTGAGTAAAGGGTCTGAATACTTATGTAAATCTGACATCAGTTTTTTTGCTGAAATTTCTAAACCTGGTTTTGCTTTGTCATTATGGGGTATTGTGTGTAGATTGAGGGGGGATAAAACGATTTAATCCATTTTAGAATAAGGCTGTAACGCAACAAAATGTGGAAAAAGTCAAAGGGTCTGAATACTTTCCAAAGGCACTGTATACCCTCAAAGTGCCAGAATGGTATGATAATGTCAGCCATTGTAGTCAGGGAGTAATCCAAACAAGTCTAATTGAAATGAATGGCAGTGAAGGCATAGGTGACTGTATTTCCTATTAAGGGGTTAAAAGCATTTCCTAATTTTACTTAAAGGAAAATGTAAGACGTGATATTTCAGAAATTGTGTTGACAATATTTTGTCAACCTAAAATATTGTCATAATTATAAGTACAGTTTACACAGGTTTTATACCCATGTTCTGTATAAATAGCCTCTAAAATATATGTAAAGACACTAAATGTCTGTTTGTTTTCTTGGAAAGCTGTGTGTTATAATTAAGCAATAAGGCACGGGGGGGGTGTGGTATATGGCCAATATACCACGGCTAAGGGCTGTTATTAGGCACGACGCTAAAACGCTAAAATTTGAGGTGATGTTGGCGGATGAATGGGACGACGTTGGGCTTAAGGATCTCATCATTATATCTCTATGCATTCAAATTGCCATCAATAAAATGCAATTGTGTTTGTTGTCTCAAGCTTATGCCTGCCCACACCATAACCCCATCGCCCCCATGGGGCACTCTGTTCACAACGTCGACATCAGCAAACCGCTCACCCACACAACGCCATAAACACGGTCTGCAATCTGCCAGGTACAGTTAAAACCGGGATTAATCCGTGAAAAGCACACTTCTACAGAATGCCAGTGGCCATCGAAGGTGAGCGTTTGCCCACTGAAGTCGTTTACGAAGCTGAACTGCAGTCAGGCCAAGACCCTGATGAGGGCAACGAGCACGCAGATGAGCTTCCCTGAGATGATTTCTGACCATTTGTGCAGAAATTCAGTTGTGCAAACCCACAGTTTCATCAGCTGTCCGGGTGTCTGGTCTCAGACGATCCCGCAGGTGAAGAAGCCGGATGTGGAGGTCCTGGGCTGGCATAGTTGCACGTGGTTTGTGGTTGTGAGGCCGGTTGGACATACTGTCAAATTCTCTATAATGACATTGAAGGTGGCTTATGGTAGAGAAATTAACATTAAATTATCTGGCAACAACTCTGATGGAAATTCTTGCAGTCAGCAATGCCAATTGCACGCTCCCTCAAATTGAGACATCTGTGTCATTGTGTAGTGTGACAAAACTGCACAGTTTAGAGTGTATTTGTATTGTCCCGAGCACAAGGTGTACCTGTGTAATGATCATGCAGTTTAATCAGCTTCTTGATATGCCACACCTGTCAGGTGGATGAATTATCTTAGCAAAGGAGAAATGGTCACTAACAGGGATGTAAGCAAATTTGTGCACATCATTTGAGAGATGAGCTTTTTGTGCGAATGGAACATTTCTGGTATATTTTATTTCAGCTCATGAAACATGGGGCCATCAGTTTACATGTTGCATTTATTTTTGTTCAGTGTAGTAAACTTGCTAGCTACTTCAGTGGATGTTGAACACATTTCTAGCAGTAAATGTGTTCAATTATAGCCACGGTATAAAAGGGATAACCAACTAGGTGCTCTATGCATTCTCCGGAAAATAATACAAATACCATGGAAGATTAGTGTGTTTGATGAGTGATTACCATTACATTTATTCCAGTCATTACTATGGACCCAACCTCCTCAATTACGTTGCCACCCACCTCCTTTGGTGTGTGTGTTGAATGGCTGGCAGCAGACAGTCCACATAGGCAGCTGGTTGACAAATGACTCTTCAAAAGAGGAGACTCTGGCTCGAGCTTGTTTCACGCCTGAAATAAACCAAGCCTATGCACTATTCTTTGTAGGCTAATACAATCTGCACATGCTACAGTAAAGTTCTGTCTAAATCTAATGCATAACCTGACTTATGCGTGTAGGCAGCGTTGGCAATAAAATGTGACAACGTTGCGGTGGTGAAAAGGATTAATCAGTGAACCAGAAGACCATCAACGCCTTTGTCGACGACTACCAAAAAGGACAAACACACAAGGGTAACCTTAAAGCCACAATGAATAGTAGCCTAGAAATTGGCTTTGATTTTTTTTACCGCAACCAAATAGATGAAGATGTCAATGACGTCTGATACGCAATAACACATATCTCGCTCACCCACGCATGCAGAGATGACCGATTACGATTTGTCACGTTGACGCTGATGAATGAATCGAACGCGAATTCGTTGTTTTTTTTCTCTCCAGGCGTTTAGACTGCCACGAGGATGCCATGACCGAGAGGCTGGAATGTTTTCTACGCACCTTTTATCCAGACAGCCGACCCATTCCGCCGAAGGAGACGAGTTGGGGGATGTTTCCACCGCGACCATCTTTCGAGAACTGGGGTGTGAATGAGAAAACGGGAGATGCTACAGGAGGGCGGCTTCAGCGTGGTTATCGGTGCGGCGCCGTTAATAAACTGAGCTCGCGCTCGCGCACTGGCTCTCCTATCATAGATTGAGGTTTGACAACATGCCCCTAGCCTTTTAGAAAAAAGGTTAGAAGTCGAACCAAAAAGGGTCCTATGAATATGCTTTATATATGGCAGCCCTAAAAGTTCTATATTAGAACCATTTGACCAGAACCCTAGTGCGTCTTCTTCACTGAACCAAATAGAACCCTAAAGGGTTCTTCTTCACCTACTGAACCAAATGTGTTCCATATATGTATGGCTAGGCTAGCCTACTACTATAAAATAGTAATAGTACTAGCTAAGAAGATAATATAATACACTAAAGAATACCAACATAGTTTTGAGGTTGTATTGTCCTTACAGTCATGCAGACTCAAACCACAACAGTTTAGGTACAGCCCATATCAATCTTGGTACCAACCTTCAGAGGGTTTATGCCTTCTTCATGGAACAGCTAGCCTACTGCTATTGTCTGGGATATTGTCTGGCTGGTTTCTGAGAAGAAAAAACAGAGGAGCCAAAATATGGGTCAATCTTAAATCTGCAAGAATTTAGACTAAATAATATGTATAGGCCTACCCAGACAACCTGGTTCAATTTGGGTCCCGAGACAAAACCAGTTGAGAACCATTGTTGTTATCAGCAGCAGCCGAAAGAGGGATCCTCTGCCTCTGACTCCACACTGAAATAAAAATATACAATGCGCTAATCGTGAATATGTCAGGCTGGGACTGTAGCTCTATTTGGCATATTCATTTATTGAAATTAATATTTATTTGTAAGACCAGTTGCCTAGCTTGTAAAATGGCTAATTAGAGATGGCTTTTTCCTCGCTAGCTAACAAATGGTAGCTTATAAAGTTCAAACCACCTTATTTATCTAGCTTGTAGTTTGTCATATGATTGTGGCTTCAGATTGTGTGCTTATTGGTATTCACAACTGTTTTCTTGAGTCATCATCATGCTTGATAAACATGGCAGTTGTTTTTTGAATTATAGCTAGAACTCTGAGGTTCTATCTCTAGGGGATTTAAACATTTTCTGGAAAAGGTTTTGACATTTTGAACGAAGAACCCAAATGAACCCTGTTTTCTAAGAGTGTACCCAACCCTTGCTCTCGAGAACCCAAGGCATTCTGCCCTATCCCAAGAGTTCTCAGCTATAAGCACTCCTTGCCGGTGGGACCATGTGATCTACAATCCCGAAACTGTTTTAACATTTTGAAACATCAATAATCGTCCCTTGTGATACAGTTTTCGAAACATATGGAACTTATATTTCATAGAAAGAATATTTTAAATAAAAAAAATATACACTTACTGTAGCGGGTTTACACAGATCCGTGCGGCTGTGTGCCTTCAGCCGACGAACTACACGCTTGCTACACAGGTGTTTGAGCACGCTAGATAGCTAGTTTGCACAGGTGGTCGCCTCTGTCTTGTCTGTAACGTAAAACAAGTGCCGTAACATGAAGATATGGCCGTGTGGGAACACTAACCCTATAGTTCATATTCTCGTACTGTAGTATCTTGTGTACTATCTGTGTAGTATTTCTCGCTGAAAGATACGTTCCTTATGTTTCCAATACCGTACTGCAAGCGTTATATGTTCAAATAAAGTGTTAACGTTAAGAACGAGCGTCGGGGCTCTTAACGCTTCGAACACACCGGCTGCGTCATTGCATCACTGCTGCATAACATTTTGCGCAACTAGGCAACTATACTGATGCAGGTACCTTTTGCAAATGGTCGCATGCGGTTGGACACATGGAGGAGAGAATCATTTTCGCAGTATCCTCAAAACCGTGTCTTTTTGACACAACTGCTGACAGCTACAGGGACATAAACACAGAAAATGCTGCTTGGAGACAAGTGTCCACGATAGTAGGATTGCCAGGTCAGTTTAGTAGTGAGCTTGTGCTAGATGTGGCTAGTTAGCGTTAGCTAGCTAGCTAACCTAGCTTGCTAACCTAGCCAATGAGGTGTGTGTGAAAGAAATAGTCAAATAAATTATGCTAGTTACTACCCCTAATAACTTTACCAAATGTTCATGTTTGAAAGAGTGTGAATGCTAGATAAATAGTAATGGAAATGGTAGATACTACTGTACCCCTGATAATTTGGTCAAATTACCGTGTGTCGAATAAATAATATACTTGGCAAATAAATAAATAAAAAATGTAAAGAAATTATGCAATCAAACTGTTTTTATGTAATCCCAATTTTTTACTGAATGTGTGCAACAAAAAAATCTACATTCATATTTTGCTACTCTCTGTCAAGTCCACTCATACAATTTGATGCATACGTTCGATTTATCGAACGTATGCACCACACAGAACGCACTGCAACTGCCTCTGCAACGCAATGCTGCAAGGCAAATGCAGCGTTCCATTGGAAATGAATGTACTTCTGGTGTATCGAAACGCAATGACGCAGTCGGTGTGTTCGAAGCGTAACAAAACGCCCCCGGCCAGAAGATACCTTCACGAAATAGACGCTAAAGGTAGTTAGTGAATGGGCTAACTCTACCCAGTCAGCATTAACAAGACGAGTGAAAGTGATTTGCTGAATAATTGGCTATAATAAAAAAAAGATATACACTCCGGTTGAAAATCCAAAAAGGTTTAGAGAAGATTTTTTTCTGAAATGTGTAAGAGATTTGTTAAGAATGCAGGTCCTTGACCAAACCTCTCCCTGCATGTGTTTATACTAGGCATAATGACTGGATATTGTCTTCACTTATTCTGTCCTTTCAGACCAGAACTGAGGAAAGAAGAGGAAGAGAGGAGGAGGAGTAGAAAGAAAAATCAATCAACCATCAGATCGTTAGGGCCTCCCCAGTGGTCAAGAATCAATCACTCAACAGCATCATCAGCAGATAGAATGGCATGTGAAGTGGAACAGACAATGTGTTTTCATGAACAGTATACTTTTCAAGATATTGCACACAGAACACTATTAAATAAAGAATTGAGAGAAATAATTAATAGAACACAGAGTTACAGAAAGAGAATGAACAGAGATTAAAATCGAATTCTAACACAAGCACACACACAGACACACTCTAACAACATACATGTTGTTGTATTGTTTGTATTTTATTTGATTGTTTGTACATTATTGGATTTAACATTTGTGTGACTGTCCTTGTCTATCAGTGTTTGTTACGTGTCATGTTTTGTGGAAGAGTAGCTGCTGCTTCTGCAAAAGCTTATGGGGATCCAAATCAACAAATAACTGTCATTCTATTTTGTGTCAAGCTTCTCGGGGTTCCGTAGAACAGAAGAGATACAGCTGTGATAGGCTGTCACCACGACAACTGGTGCCACTGCAGCAGGAGGGAGGGGGGAAACAGGAAGTGTTTGAGCTTCAGCAAGCGCACAAAGATACTCCCTACAGGCACGTGGAGAGTGAGAGATTTTTTACACTAAAAAAATACCTTGATTGGCCCAGTAGTTTCATCATTTCAGGCACAAATTGTACTTCATTGTAACATAACTAAAAAGAGAGGGAGAAAGAGGGACAGAGAAACAGCGAGGGAGAGAGACAGGGTGGTAATGGAGATGAAGAGAAAAGGGTGGGAAGAGGGATAAAAGGAGATGAGAGGGATGGGAGGAGGGAGGAGAGGGAGGGAGAGCTCTCCACTGGTTTGCAGTGCAGTCTCCAGGAGGGAGGGGAAGGAGAGAGAGGGGTTGTCCACTTATGAAAGATGAAGAGAGGAGGGCGACAAGGGAAGTGCTGCTGTGTGCAGGGATGGGGGGGGGAACACACATTAACAGACTGTTAGCTGGGATTCCCATACTAGTGAGATGTATTAGAATCCCTGTAGGGTACCTGTTGAGTAAGAAGTGTGTGTGTGTGTGTGGTTAGAGTGCCAGCTGTCTGAAGAAGAGGTTTAACCCAGTGTAACTCATGTGTTTTAACCCAGTGTAACTCATGTGTTCTCTTCAACATCACAGGAAGCCAAGGCTGCAGGACATTAATATGGCAGAGAGGGGGACTGTGTGTCTGCATACGTCACATGTGCATGTGACAGACAGACTAGATGAGAGAGAGAGAGAGGAATGTTGTATCCCAACCCCTACCCAATAAACACAAGATATTTAAGCAATATGTTAAATTACTTCACCTTGCCTTCTGATAGGCTGGGTGGAATTTTACCCTTTGTTTTTACACCTTTAGGTATGCAATCATTTCAGATCTAGGAGTGCCTACACTCTTCGAAAAAGGTTCTGTCTAGAATCTAAAGGGTTTTTCAGATGACCCTCTCGGGTTCCAGCCAGGTAGAACCCTTTTGGGTTCCGTTCATAACCCTTTCCACAGAGAGTTCTTCAAAGGGTTCTTCCATGGGGACAGCTGAAGAACCCTTTTTCTATGTGTAAAGCAGGGGCACCTCTGAACAGTAGATGGCAATGTTGCTGTACGTGTCTCAGAGCTACAGACCCCAGAAATTATAAGTGATTGTGTGTTTGCCATAACAAGCCATAATAAATAGTGTTTTTGAATGTTCTGCTGATAGAATAATCTCAACTGTGCGACCCCTGGTGGATGTGATAAACTCTCAATATGGCCATCTATAGATATCCATCTGGGTCACAATTGGCTGCCAAAACTCAGCCTCACAGCTGACACACTGCTGTTATTATGGTTGGCTTCCCCTCCTGGTTTGTCTGAGATCAAAGTTGGCCTGGAAACAGTTAGGGCAGAAGGAAGCAAACTGGGGGCAGATTTGCAGAAGGTCATGAACCAATACGAATCGTCTTCGTTTGACTGTATCTTCCCATCCTATATCTCTCAATTGCGGTCTGAATGGGATTGTGGAGAACAATGCTCATTTTTAGTCTTTCTGTCTCTTTTCTTTCTCCTCCTTAGTCTCCTCCACCTCTCTCACTCCTCTCCCCCACCTCACGCTCTCTCACTTCCCTTCCTCTCACTCCTTACATTTACATTTGAGTCATTTGGCAGACTTTCTTATCCACAGGGACTTACATTCATCTTCAGATAGCTAAGTGAGACAACCACATATCGCAGTTGTAGGAAGTACATTTTTCTCAAAGAACTTACCAGCAGTCAGTTCTCTCACACTCCTCTCCCTCTATCCTTCTCCCCCCATTATCCCTCTCTGCCCCCCCTCTCTCTCCCGCTGTACAGTAGTTGTATGATTGGGCGATATTTATATCATCTAGGTCCCAGTGCCACCTGGGAGAATGGTCCATATCCAGGTCACAACTCACCATAGCCCCAATACTCTATAGCCCAGTCTGCTCTGCTCCACTCTTCTCTGCCTGCCAGAAGGAGAGGCAGGGCTGGATGGCTACAGGTAAGCTGCTCCACTTTAAGCTCCTTTTGTGAATGGTGAATATACTTTACTGTACAGTACTTTTCAATGTGGAAGTGAATAACACTTGGGGAACTAATATGTAGCCTGACGGGAATTCATTTATTGATTGACTAATAGTTTGATTGATAGGCTAATAGCTGTTTCCACTTTAATTCTCCATGTGCTCAGCAGCAAAGCAGTCAGCCTGGGTGCCTCTCTTTGTCTAATTAGTGGGACCAGAACGTTATAAATAGCGTTGTTAAGTTCATATCCCCTTTAAGTCACCTCTGTCGCTAACAATATGGCTAAGAGTCTGGACAGCCAGTTACTCTGTGTGGCTATCAACCAACCAAACAGGACAAACAGCACCAGTATGGCATGCTGATGCATGCTTAGACTGAATACCCTATACAGGCCACTGTGGTATACTACCAGTCACCAGAAGGGCTCCTCATATGGGGTGTTATGGTTCATTATTAGCATAATAAAATAATTAGTAGGCCTATCATTACCCCCAAGAGACTATCTCCCTAGTGTGGGTTACATTCATTATCATCACCGACCCTCTCTTTCTCTCTCTCTATGATTGTCAGTGTTCACACTGAGGTAGTTTACACAGGATTACAGTGAGATAATCCACTTTCAGTATTTAGTGACATGAGCCGCCATCTGTCCTCTGTTAGCATACTGAGAGCACAGGCTTATGCCAGGCAAAACCCTTCTCAAAGACGTTTCTATAGGATGGAGACAGGACTGGAGAGGCAGAAAAATCTAGCAACCTGAATATGATATGAGAGCAGTCTTTCGTGCACGCGCAATTTCACTTGACGGTCTCTGGCAGCGCGCCAGGTGGTAAGTGAAGGGCGCGCGCGTTGTCGGCGCAAGGTGTGGAGATTTGCAAAGTTTGGCATTTCTACAATGAACCGTGGACAATTCAATCAGCGTTTGTAAATCCGTGGACGCAGGGATAATACTGGTTCATAGCGATATGAATCAAATTGACCTGCTTTTGAATGCGTTGTAGTTGTATATCAGCTTTACAAACAGGTAAGAACCAATAGAACTATATTATTTTCGGGTTATAAGATTGAAGTTAACAAACAGCACCCTACCGTAGGCTAATTGTCGTTTTATTACTTTGTTTTGTTTTGATTGTTAGTTAGTAACTAGTTAACCTCTTCCCCAGGCTAATTGCGCATGGGCAGAGTGTCTGGTGAACAATATTATTAGTAGGTAGGCCTAGTTGGAAGTAGACTAGGAAAAACAAACATTAAATTATAATTTGATGTGAAATACAGATTTTTTCCCCTGCACTTTTAGGCCAAAAGCACCACTGCCATTCCATGATTGTAATTTCCTCTGTTGTTAAGTGACTCATGTCTCTCTCCTAGTGTGTTTTTCTGTAGACAGTGGACGGAGTCCTAAAGCGTAACTTGTTTGAAAACAGAGCGGTACCTTCTAATAAGGGAGACATGCAAACTTGACTCCTTCATTGAGCTTCATACCTCTCCACCAGCCTCCAGGCCCAGATGATGCGGACAAACAATAAAGGCCGGAGCGCCTCCCCCCACAGGAACGCCTACAAGTCTGACTTCCACTCCATCAACTACTCCTTGGACACTGTGACCAGGCCTAGACCTACTTCCCTGGGCCTCTCTATCCCTTCACCTGGCCCCATGGCAGTCCCTCACACCAGGACCAGCAGTGCCAGTGGCCCTGGTGAGTGTTCTAGGGGTAGGACCCTCAGTCCTAGAGGGACCAAGATCAGAGACAACATCTTCCTCCAGATGGACAGCCAACAGCACCTCCTCCACCCCTTGTCTCAGGCCCTACCCAAATGCCCTCTCAGCTACAGCTCTGTCCGGAGCAGTGTGACCAGCATGTCCAGTGTAGAATCATCTATGCTAGATAAACCGTCCAAGGCCGAGGAGATAGAGATAGACAGAGCGGCACTAGCTCAAAAGTTCTCTGTGACCCGGAAGCTGTTTGAGACGGTCAGCGGGGGTGAAAGTTTAAAGGTCAGCCCTGGCAGAGATAGCAGGGGGTCTGTGGATGGGAGGGGGGAGGACGGGGGCATGGGGAGAGCAAGGAGCAGGTCAGAAAGAGAGGAGCTGACATCCACGTCAGAAAGCGAAGGAGAGGGGGAGAGGAGGAAAGAGAGGGAGGACAGAAAATCCATCAACGTACACACACACATTTCTCTATCCGACGTAGAACTCCACACTTCATCACTGGACACCAGCTTATCTACACACATTCACCCAGTTAATGGTCACTCCAGTGAGTCTTTTTCCCCTGATGGCCCAAGTCCTACGGCTGACCCCTCAGACAGCAACAGTGTGTGTGGTGGAATTGTGTTAGATGGGAGTGTATGTGAGGACTCTGTGTGCTCCCATGTATTCAACCCACCTAGCCCAGCACCCAGCACCCCCCACTCTCAGCCTCCATCCCATTCTTATGACTCCCCTAGTCCTCTCACCCCAGTCTCCCCCTGTTCTGACCAGACTGACTTCTATGGCCCTAGTAGTCCTAATGCTGACAACAGGACTTTGTCTGAGGGGAATGACCCTAATGATCTTTACATGAGCCCTGGTGACCCTTTGACCCCCACAGAGGGGTCAGGGGCTGTGACTGTGAGGGCGGAGCTAGTGGAGGTGAAGAACGAGTCGTCTGAGAGCGAAGGGAACGAGGGAGAGGAGGATGAGGACATCTTAAAGAAAGAAGAGGAGACCATGAAGAAAGAAGAGGAGACCATGAAGAAAGAGGAGGAAAGCAAGAGGGAGGAGAGCAATGTGAATAACCTGGTGCATAATGTGTTTAACCTGGTAGATGATGTGTTTGAAGAATCCGGAGTGGAACCTAGAATGGTAGAACAGAGAATGGTTGAACCTACAGTGCAACCTAAAATGGTGGAACAGGGAACAGTTGAACCTCCAGTAGAACCCAGAATGGTTGAACCCTCGTTAAGAGAGTGTGTGGAGGGATTCCCTGACAGTTCTGAGGTGAGAGAGAAGGAATCGGGGAGAGACATGTACCAGCAGGGGATAGAATGGAGGGAGGGGCAAATGGCGGGAGAAAGCAGACAGTTTAGAGAAGAGGGGACGACAGGAAAGAGTGAGATGGAAAACGAGAAGTTAGGGACGGAAGAAAGAGATGAGGCAGGAGAGCAGGAGAACGTTGAGGCGAGAGGAAGCATGTGTAATGAGAGCAGAGAGGAGGAAGGGAACGAGGAGGCCGGATTAGAGGTAAGAGAGGATAGAGGGATAGACGTCAGGGTAAAGGAGGAAGTGCGAGAGGAAGAAGAGAGGAAGTGCAGATGGAGAGTGGGGGTGAAGGATGAGGACGAAGGGAGAGGGTGCGCCGAGAGAGGAGAGGAGAAGAATGGATCTGCCATCATCCTTGGGATTGAGAACGAGGCCTTCGCGAAAGACGGGGAACGGGACTCCACAAGATGTCTGACCCCAGATCTAGAGGAGCAGCTCTCTACTGAATATGAAGAGATTCCCGGTCTTCCTCATGAGGATAATGAGGATTCTGCTAAGACAAGGAAGGTCAAATTTTCTACAGCACCAATCAAGGTAAACCCCCCCCACCCCACCCCACCCACGCCACACCCAATCACATTGTTAGAAGAACACACAAAAACTCACTCACCCAATTGGGTTTGATTAAGGGGTACCAGATTTTGATTCGGAGAGTAAGTATGGCTCAATCCCTTAGTTGTGGTAAAATGAAAAGCATGGGTAGAATCGCTGAAGGGTTTATGAATAGATGGAGAATAATTTGAACCCTACAGTCATATTTATAACCCATCAGGTTGAGGAGACACAGGCAAGAATTCATGCTCCGTCATGTATTCAGTTCAGAACAGCTGTGATGTAAGAGCAAGTCAACGTTTATTGGTTGTGTACACAGATTTGCAGATGTTATCACAGGGGCAGCTAAATGCTTGTGTTTCTCCCTCCAACAGAGCAGTAATAATACCTACTGTAGCAATACAAAACATTACACACATAATCTAAAAAGAAAGAAATTAAGAAATGCAGTGTATTCGGGAATTATTCAGATCTCTCGACTTTTTCCACATTTTATTACGTTACAGCCTTATTCTAAAATTGATAAAATAGTTGTTTCCCTCTTATTGACACACAATACCCCCATAAAAACAGGTTTTCAGAATTTTGTAACTTTTACTTTTGCAACTTTTTTGCAACTTTTACTCAGTACTTTGTTGAAGCACCTTTGGCAGCAATTACAGCCTCGAGTCTTCTTATAGTATGACGCTACAAGCTTGGCACACCTGTATTTGGGAAGTTTCTCCCATTCCTCTCTGCAGATCCTCCCAAGCTCTGTCAGGTTGTATGGGGAGCATTGCTGCACAGCTATTTTCAGGTCTCTCCAGAGATGTTAGATTGGGTTCAAGTTCGGGCTCTGGCTGGGCCAATCAAGGACATTCAGAGACTTGTCTCAAAGCCAATCCTGCATTGTCATGGCTGTGTGCTTAAGATCAAAGTCCTGTACGAAGGTGAACCTTCAGGACCTACAAAGATGTTTGGAACCACCGAGACTCTTCCTAGAGCTGGCCGCCCGGCCAAACTGAGCAATCGATGGAGAAGGGCCTTGGTCAGGGAGGTGACCAAGAACCCGATGGTCTCTCTGACAGAGCTCCAGAATTCCTCTGTGGAGATGGAAGAACCTTCCAGAAGGACAACAATCTCTGCAGCACTCCACCAATCAGGCCTTTTTATAGTAGTTGCCAAATGGAAGCCACTCCTCAGTAAAAGGCACATGACAAACCGCTTGGAGTTTGCCAAAAGGTACCTAAAGAACTCAGACCATGAGAAACAAGATTCTCTTGTCTGATTTCAACCATTCTCTGTTCTACCAACTATTTGGCCTGAATCATGAGTGCTCAGGACCTCAGACTGTGGCAAAGGTTCACCTTCCAACAGGACAACGACCCTAAGCACACAGCCAAGACAACGCAGGAGTGGCTTGGGACAAGTCTCTGAATGTCCTTGAGTGACCCAGTCAGAGCCCGGACTTGACCACTATTGAACATCTCTGGAAAGACCTGAAAATAGCTGTGCAGTGACGCTCTCCATCCAACCTGACAAAGTTGAGAGGATCTGCAGAGATGAATGGGAGAAACTCCCCAAATACAGGTGTGAAAAGCTTGTAGCAAGAGAGTGCAAAGTTTTTTTTTAAATATATGAAACTTTTTTTGGTTACTACATGATTCCATATGTGTTCTATCATAGTTTTGATGTCTTCACTATTATTCTACAATGTAGAAAATAGTAAAAATAAAGAAAAACCCTTTAATGAGTAGGTGTGTCCAAACTTTTGACTGGTACTGTATATAAAAATGGTGTGTATGAATATAAAAGGTGTGTACAGCAGTAGTTGTATAGGATGAGCCATGATTTGAATACAGTATCGAACATCCAACTACCCTACTGTATGTGACTCCACATTAGTATTTTCAGTGTGAGGGATTCCAGTCAGGATCTAAAATCTCCCAGACATCTCAGGCCCTGTAGCTGCCAAGTCTTCTGAGAGCCTTACTGGGTATGCCACTGTTGGCACACATTTCACCAGGTCAGTGCGTATTTAGGATTTAATTACTGGCAAATTAAGTCCCATAACTGTTTTGAGGACCATTTTGTCTAAGACATTCGCTGCCTCTGAGATTGAACTGCAGTACATGGATTTGCAATGACTCAGCATTGTGTGTGTGTGTGTGTGTGTGTGTGTGTGTGTGTGTAAAGCTTAGTGTGTTAAGACTAAGCGTCTGCTACAGCTTGTGTTTCCATCTCACACCCCAGTCATATTGGAGGATCTGACAACATAAACACTATGGTGTGGCATCAATAATTCCAGCTGGCAGAGAGCGGGTAGACAATCTGGGGGACCCAGAAAACCAAAGACTGGCATACACACACACGCACACGCACACGCACACGCACGCACACACACACTAAACTTGACTATGAAAGATGTGTGTGTGTGTGTGTGTACTCAGATGTTCCTTACCTACTCTAATGCGGACTATGACAGGCGTAACGATGACGTTGACCCTGTGTCTGCCTCTGCTGAATATGAACTGGAGAAGAGAGTGGACAAGATGGACCTCTTCCCTGTCCAGATAGAGAAAGGTTGGTCCCCTCTCTCCTCGGCTATCTCTCTCTCTCTCTATCATTTACCTCTTCCATTCCTTTTTATATTCCTCTCTCCTTCTCTCTCACACCCTTTATCAGCCCATCTCTCTCTTTCTCCTTTTGTTTTTAAACCTACTTTTTTTGTCTAACTCCTCTGTCTGTCTATAGGAGATGAGGGTTTGGGTATCAGTATAATAGGGATGGGGGTAGGGGCTGACCAGGGTCTGGAGAAGCTGGGCATCTTCGTTAAGACCGTCACAGAGAACGGAGCTACACAACAGGATGGACGGTGAGAATCTGATCTAAGGTTAACGATGCCTTTCTAATGGTAAGATGCGAGTGTAATACTGTAAGCTCATCCTAGATCTGTGTATCTCTCTGTGTGTGTGTCAGTATCCAGGTGAATGACCAGATAGTGGAGGTGGATGGGGTCAGTCTGGTCGGAGTCACACAGCTGTTTGCTGCCACTATGCTGAAGAAAACCATTGGCACTGTCAGGTATATATATATATATATATATATATATATATACTGCTCAAAAAAATAACACTTAAAAGAACACTTAAACAACACAATGTAACTCCAAGTCAATCACACTTCTGTGAAATCAAACTGTCCACTTAGGAAGCAACACTGATTGACAATAAATTTCACATGCTGTTGTGCAAATGGAATAGACAAAAGGTGGAAATTATAGGCAATTAGCAAGACACCCCCCAAAACAGGAGTGATTCTGCAGGTGGTGACCACAGACCACTTCTCAGTTCCTATGCTTCCTGGCTGATGTTTTGGTCACTTTTGAATGCTGGCGGTGCTCTCACTCTAGTGGTAGCATGAGACGGAGTCTACAACCCACACAAGTGGCTCAGGTAGTGCAGTTCATCCAGGATGGCACATCAATGCGAACTGTGGCAAAAAGGTTTGCTGTGTCTGTCAGCGTAGTGTCCAGAGCATGGAGGCGCTACCAGGAGACAGGCCAGTACATCAGGAGACGTGGAGGAGGCCGTAGGAGGGCAAGAACCCAGCAGCAGGACCGCTACCTCCGCCTTTGTGCAAGGAGGTGCACTGCCAGAGCCCTGCAAAATGACCTCCAGCAGGCCACAAATGTGCATGTCAGCATATGGTCTCACAAGGGGTCTGAGGATCTCATCTCGGTACCTAATGGCAGTCAGGCTACCTCTGGCGAGCACATGGAGGGCTGTGCGGCCCCACAAAGAAATGCCACCGCACACCATGACTGACCCATCGCCAAACCGGTCATGCTGGAGGATGTTGCAGGCAGCAGAACGTTCTCCTCGGCGTCTCCAGACTCTGTCACGTCTGTCACATGTGCTCGTGTGCTCAGTGTGAACCTGCTTTCATCTATGAAGAGCACAGGGCGCCAGTGGCGAATTTGCCAATCTTGGTGTTCTCTTGCAAATGCCAAACGTCCTGCACTGTGTTGGGCTGTAAGCACAACCCCCACCTGTGGACGTCGGGCCCTCATACCACCCTCATGGAGTCTGTTTCTGACCGTTTGAGCAGACACATGCACATTTGTGGCCTGCTGGAGGTCATTTTGCAGGGCTCTGGCAGTGCACCTCCTTGCACAAAGGCGGAGGTAGCGGTCCTGCTGCTGGGTTGTTGCCCTCCTACGGTCTCCTGATGTACTGGCCTGTCTCCTGGTAGCGCCTGCATGCTCTGGACACTACGCTGACAGACACAGCAAACCTTTTTGCCACAGTTCGCATTGATGTGCCATCCTGGATGAACTGCACTACCTGAGCCACACTACAAATACACACACACACATACACATATGCTTTCTATGCCAATTTGTTGTATCATTTTACACAGGCTGAGGATTTGTCATTGTCTCTCACTGCAGGTTTTTGATAGGCCGGGAGAAGCAGGGGGAGGAGAGTGAGGTGGCTCGTCTAATCACTCAGAGTCTGGAGCAGGACAAGAGACCCCCTACAGTGGAGGTAGGTGTGAGACTGTATACCATGCCTTCAGAAAGTATCCACACCCCTTTACTTTTTCCACATTTTGTTGTTACAAAGTGGGATTCAATTGTCGTTTTTTTTGTCAATGATCTACACAAAACACTAAATACACTATATATACAAAAGTATGTGGACACCCCTTCAAATTAGTGGGTTCGGCTATCACGGCCACACCCATTGCTGACAGGTGTATAAAACCGAGCACACAGCCAAGAAATCTCCATAGACAAATATTGGTAGTAGAATGGCCTTACTGAACAGCTTAGTGACTTTCAATGTGGCACCAACATAGAATGCCACCTTTCCAACAAGTCAGTTTGTCAAGTTTCAGGGTTCGGCCAAGGCCCCTAAGTTCCAGTGAAGGGAAATCTTAACGCTACAGCATACATTGACATTCTAGATGATTCTGTGCTTCCAACTTTGTGGCAACAGTTTGGGGAAGGCCCTTTCCTGTTTCAGCATGACAATGCCCCCATGCACAAAGTGAGGTCCATACAGAAATGGTTTGTCAATTGGTGTGGAAGAACTTGACTGGCCTGCACAGAGCCCTGAGCTCAACCCCATTGAGCCAGGCCTAAACGCCCAACATCAGTACCCGACCTCACTAATGCTTTTGTGGAAAGACTTCCCAGAAGAGTGGAGGCTGTTATAACAGCAAAGGGGGGACCAACTCCATATTAATGCCCATGATTTTGGAATGAGATTTTCGACGTGCAAGTGTCCATATTCTTTTGGTCATGTAGTGTACATCTTGATGAGATAAGTATTCAACCCCCTATGTCGATACATGTTGGAATCAACTTTGGCAGCGATTACAGCTGTGAATCTTTCTGGGTAAGTCTCTAAGAGCTTTGCACACCTGGGTTTTACAATATTTGCACATTATCCTTAAATTCTTCAAGTTCTGTCAAGTTGGTTATTGATCATTGCTAGACAGAAATGTTTTGCTAGACAGACAATTTAAGTCAACATTAACTAGGCCACTCAAGAACATTGGTAAGCAACTCCAGTGTATATTTGGCCTTTTGGTATATTTGGTCTTTTGGGTTATTGTCCTGCTGAAAGGTGAATTTGTCTCCCAGTGTCTGTTGGAAGCAGACTGAACCAAGTTTTCTTTTATGATTTTGTTTATTTTTATCCAACAAAACTCGCTAGTCCTTGCCGATGACAAGCATACCCATAACATGATGCAGTCACCACCATGCTTGAAAATATGACGAGTGGTATTCAGTGTTGTGTTGGATTTGCCCCAAACATAATACTTTGTTTTTTTCTTTAGTGTCTTATTGAAAACAGGATGCATGTTTTGGAAGAAAAAAATCTGTACAGGCATCCTTCTTTTCACTCTGTCATTTAGCTTAGTATTTTTGAGTAATTTACAATGCTGTTGTTCCATCCTTCATTTTCTCCCATGACAGCCATTAAACTCTGTAACTGTTTTAATGTCACCGTTGGCCTCATGGTGAAATCCCTGAGTGGTTTCCTTCCTCTCTGGCAGCTCAGTTAGGATGGACGCCTGTATCTTTGTAGTGACTGGGTGTATTGATACACCAGTCAAAGTGTAATTCATAACTTCACCATGCTCAAAGGGATATAGGTAAAAAAAATATATCTACAAATAGGTACCCTTCTTTGAGGCATTGGAAAACCTCGCTGGACTTTGTGGTCGAATGTGTTTGAAATTCACTGCTCGACTAAGGGACCTTACAGATAATTGTGTGGGGTACAGAGATGAGGTAGTCATTAGAAAATGATGTTAAACACTATTATTGCACACAGAGTGAGTCCATGCAACTTATGTGACTTGTTAAGCTCATTTTTACTCCTGAACTTATTTAGGCTTGCCATGACAAAAGGATTGATTACATATTGACTCACGACATTTCAGAGTTTCATTTGCAATTACATTTAAAAAAAATTAAACATAATTCCACTTTGACATTATGGGGTATTTTGTGTAGGCCAGTGACACGACATCTCAATTTAATCCATTTAAAATTCAGGCTGTAACACAACAACATGTGGAAAAAGTCCAGGGGTGTGAACACTCTCTGAAGGCACTGTACATAAGCATTCCTTATTGGTTGTACCTGTGTGTGGGTGTTTTATGCATCTCAGTTGCTAAATGGAGGGGATGATGGTGCTCTGGGGCTGAGCACTGTGGATGAGAGGGAGGAAGATCTCCTTACAGAGGACGAAGAGGAGGAAGAGGAAGACCTAACCAGCCTGGACTCAGCCCATCTCTGCCTTAAATACAAACAGGTGTGTCAGGCAGATGTGTTGAAGTCCAGTATTTTGTGTGTATGTGCGCGCCCTCTGGTGAAAAAAAAAATACCCCCTCAGAAGGCATTACGTTCCTGGTCCCAGAACAGTGTCTAGAGATCTGAGGGGATCAGATAGTGTTATTAATTTGCATTGTGTTGTGCGAAGTGTTTTCAAGTGTGTACTGGTCTCGCCTCAGCTCCAATTAAAGCTCAGGACCAGATCAGACCAACTCTGCCTAGCCCAGGAGAAGGTAGGTCACACTGACAAGACTGTCCAAAGGCATGCTAACACACACACACACACACACACACACACACTCCTCCCTCTCAGAACATACTCATTTAGCTCTCTATGAGACGTCCCTGTCTACAGTCTGAGTTATTAGTACAGACGCCATGTTCCAATAACCTTGAAAATAGACTTTCTTCTTGTCCGTCTTCCCTGTGTTTTCACTGATCGGATCTGACATGACAGCATTGGTTAAAGCGATCTAATGTAGGCCCCTACTTTTTTACCTGTGCAATTGTTAGGATTTAGTGATTATTTAGGAAAAAGGAAGGCTGTATCTTCAAGGTATTGGAACGGGGCTGAAGTGGATTGTTTTTTCTGGGTGCTTAGTAGAATGGGTAGGGGATGTGTCTAAGGGGAGTGTCTACTGTCTAGGGATGAGGGCTAGATGAATGGGAGGCTCATGGTATGGGGCTAGGAAACTGGTTACCCACCTGTTTGTCCTCCAGCTGAGGGTTTGTGAGGAGCAGCGGGCCTTGTGGGAGAGTCGTCGGGATGAGCTGGAGCAGAGTGTCCAGGGTGGAGAGGAGAAGGCTGACCAACTAGAGAAGTAATCATCAATTACACTGATCTACCGGTCACTCATTTAGTGTGATAGTGATGGAAAATCATGACGGCGGTGATATAAATGCTAATTATGATGAACATGATGATGGTGATGAGGAAGAATGTGATTGTTCTTCTAGGTACTGGCAGGAGGCCCAGGCTCTGTGCAGGATTGTGAACCAGCGATTGGCTGACACTCAGAGCCAATTCGACAGCCTAGAGGTCAAATACAGCAAGGCCAAGAGACTGCTGAGGGAATTCCAACACAGGTGAGCTCTGGGTAATGTAGTCAACAGTGAACATGCCCCTCTGAGCCAATTAGGAACTTTCACTGCCTGTTTAGAAAGTATATTTCTCTCTGTGTCTGATGGTCCTTCTGTCCCTGTGCAGAGAGAAGGAGAGTGAGAGGAGAGAGGAGGAGCTGCGGCGAGAGATGGAGGAGACCGAGAGGAGACACAGAGATACCGTGGATAGACTACAGAGACAGGTGAGACTGGAGGAGATAATGTAAACTGTTGTGTACATCTACTACCTGAGTGAGAAGTGTTGTTTCTTCTTTTCCTCTGTTCAGATAGGTCCCCTGGAGCGAGGGGAGGCGGTCCCTGAAATCGACAACCAATCGCTGGACACCTCATTTACCTCAAGTAAGTCACTGCCCCTCAGGTAGCATGTGTCTGTGTGTGCGAGCATGTGTGTATCTTTGTGTATTGAGCCTCTCAGACTGTGTTTTTATCAGGTGCAGACTGGAGCATTGCGGTGCCTGAGACGGGGCGGTTGGACACCAGCGCTCACAGGGCCAGAGCACAGCTCGCCCAGAAAACCAAGAGACACCCTCCCTCACGAGACAAACTCAGAGAGTCCTTCAGGAGACCGGTCAGACATATATATATATATATCACACACACACACACACACACACACACACACACACACACACACACACACATTCCATTGACACACTGAATGTTCTATCACTCCCTGTAGGGTGAGGAAGACCAGATTCAGGCCTGTGACGGGAAGAGCCAATCTCTGACTGCGAGCACACCCCGAGAGGCGGGACATTCATTCTCGGCAGGAGGTGACCTTGTCCACTCCAGCACCACCTCTCTGTCTGCCCTCACACCCCAGTCCCATCCCCCATCCTCTCTTCTCACCCCCCAGCCAGGCCAGTCTCCCTCTAAAGAGGACAACTCCTCTACCATACACAAATCAAAGAGAAGATTCCCTGACTTCAGGTAGGATGCTCACCAGATCCTCATGTAGTTGTATGTTTACATGTTTACATACCCTGCATTACTCATCTCATATGTATATACTGTACTCGATACCATCTACTGCATCTTGCCTATGCCGTTCTGTACCATCACTCATTCATATATCTTTATGTTAATATTCTTCATCTCTTTACACTTGTGTGTGTGTGTGTATAAGGTAGCTGTTGTGAAATTGTTAGGCTAGATTACTCGTTGGTTATTACTGCATTGTCGGAACTAGAAGCACAAGCAGGGTAGCCTAGTGGTTAGAGCGTTGGGCTAGTAACTGAAAGGTTGCAAGTTCAAATCCCCGAGCTGACAAGGTACAAATCTGTCGTTCTGCCCCTGAACAAGGCAGTTAACCCACTGTTCCTAGGCCGTCATTGAAAATAAGAGTTTGTTCTTAACTGACTTGCCTAGTTAAATAAAGGTTCAATGTAAGTCGCTCTGGATAAGAGCGTCTGCTAAATGACTTAAATGTAAATTTTGCTACACTCGCATTAACATCTGCATGTGACAAATACAATTTGATTTGATTTTGTGTACAGCAAGCTCATTCTCAAACCAACCCCTAACCCCTTTCCCCTAGGCACGTCTGAGCAGATAAGCTACTTTGTATGTATATTCGGCTATTTCAGCCACACCCGTTGCTGACAGGTGTATAAAATCGAGCACACCGCCATGCAATCTCCATAGACAAACATTTGCAGTAGAATAGCCTTACTGAAGACCTCAGTGACTTTCAACATGGCACCGTCATAGGATGCCACCTTTCCAACAAATTTCTGCCCTGCCAGAGTTGCCCCAGTCAACTGTAAGTGCTGTTATTGTGAAGTCGAAATGTCTAGGAGCAACAACGGCTCAGCCGCAAAGTGGTAGGCCACACAAGCTCACAGAACAGGACCCCTGTGCACAAAGCGATGTCCATACAGAAATGGTTTGTCGAGATCTGTGTGAAACAACTTCACTAGCCTGCACAGAGCCCTGACCTCAACCCCATCGAACACCTTTGGGATGAATTGGATCGCTGACTGCGAGCCAGGCTTAATCGGCCGACATCAATGCCCGACCTCACTAATGCTCTTATGGCTGAATGGAAGCCAGTCCCAGCAGTAATGTTCCAATATCTAGTGGAAAGCCTTCCCAGAAGAGTGGAGGCTGTTATAAGCAGCAAAGGGGGGGTACCAACTCCATATTAACGCCCATGATTTTGGAATGAGATGTTCGACGAGCAGGTGTCCACATACCCTTGGTCATGTAGTGTATGTATGCGAAATGTGGTAATAGTTCCACCTTGTCCTCTGACCCTTGTTCTTCTGCCCTCTAGCAGCCTCCGCAAGTCTCTGAGCAGAGGGAGGAAGGGTGAGAAGGAGAAGAACGAGAGAAGGTCCCTGGACCACAGGTTAAACAAATAGTATACACACTACGGAACTAGCAGAGAAAACAGGGTCCAGTCAATACTATTTACACACACATTACATTTCTTCTTCCAGTGTTTCTGCTGTCCCTCTATTTGACTGTTGTTGTCTTTCTCTGTCCCCAGGGGTTCGTGTGGTGACCTGGTAGATAACTCCAACAGTGGTGTATCTCCCTCAGGCTCTGTCACTTCCATGCCCTCCTGCCTGTCCTTCTCCTGGTTCGGGGAGCGAGGGCGGGAGAGACTGAAGAAGGAGAGAGAGAAGCTTAGGTCGGTCTCCAGCAGCAGTCTACCCTACATGACCACCGGGGGCAGTAGAGACTGCCAGGTGAGAGGGGAGGTGCGCATTCGCACACCTGGCCTGTCATCTCCGACTACCCTGGACTTCACATTTCATTTTGGCTCAAAGCACTTGTCCAACTCAATAATGTATGTGGCTTATGATTTTTGCATGCTTATTTCACCTGGGGCCTTTCATTTTGTACTGTACTCGCTCTTGACTGTGTGCGGTTGGTTGTGTGTGCAAGCGTACACTTTACTGTGTGTGTGTGTGTGTGTGTGTGTGTGTGTGTGAGTCACACATGTCTTTGCTCATTCTAGAGACTGAGTGTCGCAGACGCAGGGAGTACCAGCTCTGCTCTCCTGTCAGGGGTGCTATCAGATCTGTCTCTCTCTGGGCGCTCTCAAACTCTCACCTTCTCCTCCTCAGAGGTGAGTCTCTCCATCTCTCGCATGGTCTCCCTCTATTTCTCACTCCGTCCTCTCTCCCCTTCTCTCTGTCTTATTGCCCTTCTCTCTCTGACCTGATTTCTGCTCTAGTTTTCTACCATTCCCTGATTATTTTCTCCTCTGCTCATATGGCTGGATTGTGGTTTATTTCCCCCCCGAACAACCCAGAATGTGATGGAATATTAAGGTGTTAGTTTGACACAAACCCAAAACAGTTAAAAACAATCTGTCTCTCTTTGTAGACTCTGGACTGTGACTCTGTCCTAATTGGTAACAATAATCAATGGCAAAGCCGACCCCTGGACCAATGGACCAATCAGCAGGTCTGTCTGTGGTTGATTGGCATTAGCATGGACCAATATGCAGCCGAGTTCACAGCCAATGGTGTGGATGGGCTGCAACTCCTCAATCTGGACAACAACAAACTCAAAGTAGGTTTGTTCTACAGGGAGTCAAGGGCTGCGTCTTAATACTGTTAGACATCGTCTCCTCACCTTCTGTCTTCAGTGTTCTGATAAATGAAAGGACTGACTGGGCTTCCTTGATCAGTGACCAGCTAGGAAAGGGGGCTAGTGAAGAGTATTGTGACGCGTCCCTTAGATGAATGATTTCATTCCATATGGATCAGCCCATAGTTTCACACAAATGAAAGTCTCCCTCCCCCTCTTTCTTTCTCTAGGCTCTGGGGGTGTGCAGTCAGAGTGACCGTGCTGCTCTGAAGAGAAGGCTGAAGGAGATGAGGAAGACTCTGGAGAGAGAGAAGGAGAGAGTGAAGGGAATGGAGAGAGAGGAAAAGGGAAGGGAGAAGAGGAGCAAGGAGAGTGAAGGAAAGGAGATGAGGAAGACTCTGGAGAGAGAGAAGGAGAGAGTGAAGGGAATGGAGAGAGAGGACAAGGAAAGGGAGAAGAGGAGCAAGGAGATGAGGGAGAAGGCGGGAAGGGAGGACAGATGTGGTAAAAAGGTCAGAACAGAGTCACTCTGCTGAAGTCTGCACTCTGACCTCTGACCCCTAAACCCCAAAACAATCTTCAATCACAACTTTTTATCTGAGAAGTCCTACTTCTATTAGGCTCATCTCATGCATTCCAGTCTTCAGACAAGCTGCTTTAGTCTCTCTATCAGCAAAGACGTGTCTTACTGTAAGTCTTCACCGCGACTGGTGAAATATACTTTTTATTTATTTGTGTGTTGTTGCTATGTATAGACGTTTCTATATGCATGTTGATGACATTAAGCACTATATTGTATTTTAAGATGTGAATGTTTTGCGTCCATTAATAAATCATGTTTCAAACTTAGACTTAACTTCTGACTGTAAAGACCGCATTTTAACATTTAGGTTAAATTTCATTTCCGTGATGTAATAAAAGTAACAAAGTGCACGAAAGAAAAACGATGGATGTGACTTTGTACAGGATGTAAAAACATTTATTTAGCAAATCATGGCAATTTTTCACACTTTTACTTTACATTGTCAACAGCTGTCACTGGACAAATCCTCCACGTTAAGCATTGAATGGGCCCTGTTTAAATACTTCTACAACAAAACAAAAGCATAATTTCTTCACTTCCTTGAAATGAACACTGATTTAACGTGACCGGTTAGAAGAACCACAATATGTAGTTTCTCCACTCACTCACTCTGCTTCACTGGTCCATCTCAACAATCGAATACTTAAAAGTTCACAACGTTCTCTCTGAGCAGTTACGGATGGTGACGTTAGTACATGGATATAAATAATATAGAAAGATTGAATGGGAAAGCTGTTGATTTAGCTCCTGCTTTAACTTGCTGAAAAATGGCCCCAGTTAAACATGAGAAATGTGTGTAACTGTCCTTACACCCAAATGGTTTTGAGATTATTTGTGATTCGAGGCATCCAAGCTTCCATATCTTGGAGAAGAAAAAACTCATTCTGAAAAATGATTTGGCCAGTGGAGTACTTTGTAGGTAACAATCTCCTCATACAATAAATACACATTCTTCAAAATATACAAAACATATAAAACACTCTAGCCTATTCCATAAGTGTACATTTACAAAACAACGTCCAGAGCTTTGAAAGAGAGACAGCCGGGATTCTTGACCCAGAATGTTAAAGAACACACAAAAATCTTCTCCTTCTGTCCCGTGATCAACATGGATGTCCCTATTGAGATAAAATTCAATCGGACAAGGTACTACTTAATTGATCCCCAAAAAGGGACAATTTGAAGTGTTATTTCACCGTATCTAACCAGCTGTTGTACTGTATCGTCGCCATCTGTCCTTAAAGTACACAAATTAAGCTTTTCTACAATCCTTTTTTTTATTTTCGTCATTTTTTGGTGTCCACACTGTGGTGCGGGGCCTTGGAATAGTCAGATCAATGTCTGTGGGAACAGGAGCTCCAGCGTTCCGCCATTGTTAAGAGTAACTCTCGTTCTCACTCCAGCTCGTTATCCAGGCTTTCTTTTCCAGGCTTCCCAGTTGGTCCTTCTCCTCCTTCTGTATCCGCACCGCATTATAACTGGGAACGCTGTCGTCGTACTTGGAGCGTCTGAAAAACCCACACTGTCGGCGGCAACAAACAAAAAAACAGCACATAGAAAATCAGTAACTAGCAGTTTTGAGCCTCTCGACAACATGAAAGGGATAGTTCACCCTCACATCAAACTATGAAAAGTCTAAACAATGTTTGATTTTGGGGTGTACTATCCCTTTAAGGGCAGAGATGCGAGTGAGGCTCTTGAACAGTAGGAGGCGATACAGAGCCATCGGTGGTCCTACATGCAGAAAGCTGTAATGTAGCAACGCCCCTATAAACCAGGCTGAGAGAGAACCACTTCAGAGCCATCAGACAGGAAGTGCTTGAAGTTCCAATGGCGACCACAGAAGCAGAAACCAGAGACAGAGAGAGATGAAGACCGCAAGAACCAACCCAGAAGGTCTTTGGAGCGATAGGAGAACAGTTCATATACATGGCATAATGATTTTTTAACCAAAGTAAGCATTCATCCCACATGGCCATGCATGTAAACCGTCCGTAACTCAACAACAGCTAGAAAGAAGGACAATTCCAAGCAGAAACTAGAAGTGCTTTTCTACAGCAACCTGTCAGCTGGGCTCTTTAACATCCCATCCGTTCCCTCGTCATAGCCATTGCATTTGATTTCGTAGCTCTGAGCCCCTTTACTGCTTGTTCATTAGCGAAAGCGTTTCCCCCCCTTCAGCGATAGTTAGTCTGCCACTGTGTCCGTCCATCCTCTGTGACCCCGGGCATGTATAGGTGGGTATAGATGCGTTTACCCCAGAGACAGCGTCTCTCCCTCTTTACGCGTCAGAAGACGTCAATCTCTCTTTGTCAGAGGGTGGGACATCCTCTTTCTTTTTCCCGAAGAAACCACACTGAAGAGAAGCAATTGCATTAGTGTGTGTGTGTGTGTGTGTGCGCGTCTGTGTATTCATACTGTATATACTGTGAACAGTGACATTTAACCGTGCTCTTCTAGTCTTACCTTCCACAGCAGGAAGACCAGCAGGCTGAGCAGCAGCAGCCCTAACAAGATGGCTACCAGGATGATCCACCATGGGAGTCCTCCGTACTGAGCCGCACGACGCTCTGGGAACACCGTCACTCTCACCTGAGAAGAGACAACGTCAATAGAGAGTCAACGGAAAGGCAAAAGACAGGGAAATGTGGTGGGGGGGGGGGGGGGGGTTTGTGTTCGAAATGTGAAACTGGTCAAGTACCTGTGTCTCAGCGTTCCTCAGGACCATGTTGTTAGCAGCGCCGTCCACTCTGAGAGAGGCTTTCACTATCACGTCCAGATAGTTCAGCTTGGAGTACTCCTGTTGGGAAACGCAGAGGGAGGTGAGAGTGGACAGGAACACGAGGTGCAGTCAAATAGCAGAGGGAGGTGCGTGTCGTACCTCCAGGAATGTGCTGTTCCAGAGGCGAGATCTGAGCAGGATGACTGCATTACTGTCCAGGCCCTGAAGGGGGCAGCGAATCTCCACACACTTTGCCCCGTCCTCACACGACTGTAACGCACACACGCCACGTTACAGTAGAGCTCGTATACGACTAATAACACAAAATTTAAAAGTTGAGCAACTGGGAGAGAAGGCTGTGTTACCAGAGTAGTGTATTTCCTCTTGTCAGTCAGTCGTGCGATGGTTCCCTCCTGAGGTCCGTCTGTCTCCACTATGGCCCGTCTTCTCCTGGTGCTGCTCGGCTCCTAAACAGAGTGTGACACAAGGTCATTCCCTTGGTGAGAACAACAGAGGTCATTGTATTGGGACTGTTAGTTTGTTTGCCTTGGGACCAGAAAGGTCAAAGGAGGTTGAAGTTTGACCGTTGCGGTGTTTCCTGACCTCTTTGACGGTGAGTGAGTTGATCTCTCTCTCGGGGGAGCAGGTGACCCGTTCCAGACCTCTGGAGTCAATCTTCATGAGGTACAGGAGCCACTTCCCCTCCATCGTCTCCTTTGGCCAATTGACGATCAGGGCGGCGCTGCCATAAGTCTTCAGGGGCTTCCCCAGGTTAATCACCTGTCAATCAAAAGGCAGTCAAAGGACAGGTGAGTTCAGTTTATAGTGGAATACAAACGCACCTGTTTGATATGAACTTGCCTGCATGATAATGATGTGATTATTCCGGAAAAGAACCAAACGAATAGGCTTACCCTGAACTCGTACTCGATGGGACTGCCGATGTCTCCTTCGGACTTCATGGCGCTCTCACCTTTGACCTCTCCAGTAAAGTAGACCTGGGAGGGCTTGGCCACTCTGGGAAAACAAGAAAAACAACGTGAACACAAACATCGTCATGCTCACGCTCCGATGCTGGGAGGTGCGGCAACACATTTGGCGCTCACGTGTAAAAGCACATGAAAGCACGTTAAAGTAAGCAGCTGGCAAATCATATCGTTGTACCCTGTGAGGGACAGCAGCAGCTCGATCACCACTTTGGCCTTGGCCTTGACTCGGGCCACGTTTTGCTGGTCACTCGTCCTGAAAGGTCAGAGGTCAAATCAGCACCGTTGGTCAAATGTAGCCGTGCAGTATCTCATCGTAGAGGGAGGCGGGGCAGCGTATACTCACGTCTCCAGCTTCAGGTCTATCTCCAGCTCTGTGGTGTTCAGAGAGATGCCTGCTGTACTCAGGATTATGTAGAACGTCGCCTAAAACACACAGACGGACACGTCAGCGTGCGCACGCGCTTTTATCTGGTGGTGGTGATCGGCCTCGGCGTCTCTCACCTCTGAGCCTCGCTTGAAGGGGTTCCCCAGCTCACAGTCTGCCTGAGAGCCGTTCGTATTGGTCACACAGATCACCTGCTTGTCCTGCAATCGACAACAGCCAGTCACAACTCGGTAACCGGTCTGAAGAACGGAAGGAGAGAGAGAGGGCGTGTGACAGAAGAGGAGAGGTGTCACTCACCGCGTTGGGTGCAGAGCGGGAGGCAGAGTAGGAGAGCGAGGGGGGGAAGGAGGCAACCAACGCCGCCTCATGGGCATCATCTCCATTCTGATTGGTCACCGTGATCTCCAGGGCGATGTCCTTCTGGTCGCTAAGGGAGACTACTGGCACCCCATCCTCCCTGCAAGGACACCGGCAGATTAGGTCAGCGTTGATTCCATTCACCCAGGTGTTGGTTAGTGACACAGGCTTAGGTTCTACTCACACAGGTAGTGGATGGAAGACGTCCTTGTTGGGTTCTCTGTAGCAGAAGCGATGCTGGAGCTGTACGTTGCTCTGGCACACATTATCACTGCCACAGCCCTCCTTCAGGAAGCTCACCTACACACACAGGGAACAGCATGCCGATCAGACAGACTCACACTAGACCAGAGGGAACGGGCTTTAGAGCAGGCCACGGTTGTAAAACCCTTGTCACATAGGCCGATCTGAAGCTGGCCAATAGGAGACCGTGTTACGGTTGCTATTGGTCACCTCAGCGCGGGCCGTGATAGGCTCGTTGGAGTCGAGGATGGGCGGGAGTTCTGGGAGCGCTCTTCTTTTCCTTTTGGAGTTCTTTATCTCCACGGTAACGTCGATGGGGATTCCCCTGAGCTTGTCCTTAATGTTCTCCTGTAGGTGACAGACACACAGAGTACAGGTAAGAGATACGTGGTACTGGCTTGTATATCACTGGCAAAGGATAGAGGAGACCGACCCTTGTCCATATTTTACCCGCAAGGTTGGTGAAAGACCGTCTTGAGATATCTATCTCTTTCCTCCCCTCTTGCTACCCCTTTCTCTTTCATACTGTTAGCAGTGTCACGAGTCGTGCGAGTTGGGATCTAGTACCTGTAGCGTGAGCTTGGCGGTGATACACTCCTTCTTGCCCTGTCCACTGAGGATGAGAACACCGGTGGACTGGTAGTCGTTGACGTCGCTGGACCGCGTGGAGAAGGTCACTCTGGGAGGGAGACCCTTCTTCCGGCGCTCAGCCTCCGCCTCAAAGGAGTACGCCACCGCTGAAGAGGGGAGAGAGAAAGAGAGAGAGAGAGAGAGAGAGAGGGGCAGAGAGAGAGGTAGAGAAAGAGCGGGACAGTTACTATTGCATACTGATCTAAGGCCTAAAAAGCCCACTGAAGAAATCATAACACAAAAAGGTGTTGTCTTACTCAGTCTGGGGCTGTAGGATTTAGGGTTGGCGGTGTAGGAAAAGCAGGCCTCTACCTCCAAGCTGGAAACACATCAAGTCATTTGTATTTGTGAATATGGCTTAAATGGTTTCTCATTGTCCATATTCTGCAGATAAACAGCACACTCACCAGATGCTGTTCCCACAGTTCTTCTTAGTCAGATCGATCTCTTTTGGCGTTGTCTTGACAACCTTCTGGATGCTGATGACCGGCCGAGTCCTGGAGTGACGTCACAGGGTCAAAGGTTTAAAGGTCAAGGAAGTGGCCCCCCAAAAAAGAAGGTATGAACAAATGGAATGTAGAAATGTAGAAACAAAACATTGTGGGGTAGAGGACTGATTGCCATGGTTACCTGTAGACGAACACAGAGTCGGAGAGAGATCCTACGGCCAGGTCAGGGTACGAGTTCCTGTCCAGGTCCATGTTACCAGCTAGAGAATAACCAAACAACTTTGTCTCCGATGGCACCCCTGACAACACCTGTGCAGGTTTGATGTTGATGCCCTGAGCTGAGCCGTGGTAGATGAACACCTTCCCTGACCCACTGTCATAATAGGGTGCTCCCACAGCGATGTCTGGCAGAGAGAGAGAGAGTCAGGATTACACACCGTCTACACACACACACAAAGGCAAAGACAGATTTATCAGCACACACACACGCGCCCCTTACCCTGATAGCCGTCCTGGTTGAGATCTCCCAGGTTTTCTACGGCCAGTCCAAACATGGAGTCCCGAGGTCCGTCTATCCTGGTGGGCGTGACCTTACTCCAGTCTCCGCCCTTGTTAACGTAGACATAAATGGCTCCGCCTACCTCCCCGTCCTTCTCAAAAAACTGCGGGGCTCCCACCACGATGTCCTCCCACCTAGAGCCAGAGAGACCGAGAGGGAGCAAGAAATGACTCGGGGGGGAAACAGAGCGAGATCGTCTCGGCACGGAACTAGTCGCCTCAACTCCAAGATCATCCGAGAGGCTCGAGCCAAATGACATCCTCCCCACGTGGAGAGGAACTGCTTTTGACGGGAAGGTGGACATGGGAAGGGCAGCGTATAGATTTGCCTCGTTGACGATCGGGAGAAAGAAGGAGAGAAAAGCGAGACGTACCCGTCACCGGTCAGGTCCACCACAGCGAGGTCGTAGCCGAACGACGAGGCCAGCCCCTCCCCTTCCAGGATGTGCTCTGGTGACAACATGGTGGACGCTTCGGTCTCCTTCTTTAGCAACACCACTGCCCCGCTGTGATTGGCTCTCGGGGCACCGGCAACCACGGTCAGCTGACCCTTCTTAGTGATGGCCTTCCCCGAGTCCAGAGAGAAGCCTTGATAGGAGAGACATATTTAATCAATCAATCAATCAATGAATTGGTCAGTCAGTGTACACCGACCCATTTCCAGGACATGAATGATCTCATCCATGTGCCGCATTCAGGCCAAAGCTAGGTGTTGTACAGATTCACTGTTCTCTCTATCATGTGGACATGTTCAAGCCCATTTGGTTGGAAGTTGAGGTGATTTATAGATCACCTCGACGTCATTGTAAATAAGAACGTGTTCTTAACTGACTTGCCTAGTTAAAGGTTCAATAAAATATAGATATTTTTTTTTAAATCGACATAACACCCAGCTCAGGCTGATCCTCATGACGAGCACGTTTCACCGCCCATGATGATAACTAGTGCACAGAGTCATTCGATTGGTTATGGAGAGCATGATGTCATCGCGCAGGAAGTAATACAAACCTAAGTAGCTATTGGCCCGTTACGTCGGTCTCCATAGCAATCTGAGGAGGAAGTGACTTGTACACAAACTGTTTCAACACTGGAGCTGGACACGGTGGTCGTGAAGAGCACACCTGGACACATAGCGGAGGGCGAGAGAGAGGAACGAGGGACGAAAGCGTTTAGATCGACCTACCCAAGTAACTGTTAGCGGGCACGGGGACCAGGTCTGGGTCTAACCGGTTCTCATCGCCCACCTCATAGGGCCCGTCGTCATAGAAACCCATCTCCAACAGAGTGTTGTTCTTCTGCTCTACTCTCACCACACCTGGGGGGGGGGGGAGGAAGTGAAGCGGAACATGGAGATGATAAGATGGGGAGAAAAATCTCAACACAAGCAAATAAGGAATGGAAAAACATTAACTTAAAAACATGACAAAAACAATACATGAAACATCCTCATGAGCTGAATTGTTTTGGGGGAAAAGTTATGAACACGATGACATGACACGATGACATGACACGATGACATGACACGATGACATGACACGATGACATGACACGATGACATGACACGATGACATGACACGATGACATGACACGATGACATTATCATTGGGGTTTTGCTACCACTAGAGGTCACAGCAGTTCATAGATTTGAGCATCAGCTGATGAGAGAGGAAGGGGCCATGTAGACTGTGCTAATCTAGTCTACCTAACCCTGACCCTGGCCTAACCCTGACCTTATCCCCTAACCTTACACTGACCCCTAACCCCGACCTCTAGCCCCTGAGCCGGACCTCAAAGATCTAAAAGGATGAGATAGGTGTACGCAACATGGTCCATCTACCCCTCTGGTAGGCGTTTCCCGTATTATCGACACCAGTCTGATCCTTTCAGATAAATGACAAGTGTTTGATTTCAGGCATACACACTCTCACTCTCCACCTACCTTTCCAGTTGTACGCTCCAGGAGCACCAAACACCAGGTAGTGGTAGTCCCTAGTGAAGGTGGCAGACAGACCCTGTTGGCATGAACCAAACCTCTCATGGCCGCGTGCCCGCCCCTCACAGAACCTCCAGTTCCCTCCGTCCTCATCAGACTCGGTACCGATGGTCAGGTCCTGGCTCAGCACGTAACACCGCCCTGTGATGTCACGAGACTCCTGGGCTGTGTTCACAAACAGACGCCGCTGGTAGCGGTGGGCACATGTCTGGAGAGAGATAGAGAGAGAGAGAGCAGAGGGATTGGTTAACAGAGCTGTCAGTCACGTCAATAATTTAAATGTACGCACTCATGTGTACGCGCACGCACGCACGCACACACACTTACCACAATCTTTCCTCCCGGCCCCTGGCTGTTCACTGTTACACCCATCCATTGGTTCTCCTTACTCTCGGTGTTCACGTCCTCTGCACACACAGAAATCATCAAATCCTGATCAACTGCTGATTATCTAGTGATTGCTAGCAGACGATTCCCTTATAAGGACTTGTGTGGACAGACGGCGACCGAAAATGTGTGTGTGTTTAGAGGTGAGCTCACCATCGTCGTCGAACTGCACTCGGCTACAGCTGGAGGAAGTGGAAGCGGTGTCACAGTTGTAGAGTCCTCCTGTGATCTTCGCCTTCTGACCTCTCAGAGCTTTGGCCCTTGGAGCACCAACCAGCAACCTGTAACACACACCACAAGGCCATGTTTGAATACAGGAAACGAACACACACACACACACACACACACACACACACACACACACACACACACACACACACACACACACCAATATTACAACATGACTGGTACACACATCAGTCCCTGTCCTTCTCCGATCCACATTTTACAAAGCTGTCATCATTCAAACCACCACCATACACTCATTATAAGAGGAAGCTACAGTCGTTGAGCCAGTAGATCTGGGCCAATGTGGAGTCCTACACTTTGACACCTGCGATAATCTTAACCAGCCTGTCAGCAGCCCTCGCCACTCTCCTCTCCTCTCCCTTTCCCTCTGAGTCACACAGCATCTCCCTTTCAACAGAGAACATCAGAGAGTGTCTCACACACACACATGCACACACTCAATCAAACTGCTGTTCCCATGATCTGCGCCCCCCCCCAGCACCCCTCAGACAAAGAGCGCTTTCATGATTGGACAGAACTGCAACTCAGCGATAACATTCATCCACAAAGGGTGGGCACACACAAGAAAAGTGGAATGGAGACACACAAATGCACACAAGAGATTGGACACACACACACACACTCCAGGGAGGGGCCACACTCACTGGATGTCTGTATGGATCACAGACAAGAGGGGCTCTTAGAGAGGGGTCACAGCCACCACACCCCAGTACCCACGATGCATTACTCAAGGTTTCCCACAGCAGCATATCAAAGTTCCCCATCACTCTGTGTGTGTGTGTGTGTGTGTGTGTGTGTGTGTGTGTGCGTGTTCTTGATGACAATCGTCAGTCATGAAATGAACTGAAGCTTTGTAAGGAGTTCAATGCATAGAAATGCTTAATGCCTCGTCGTACAAATCACATGGTTTTAGCGCAGGCCTGTTTTACCTTGTACCTATTTATAAACCTTGCTGTGATTTTGGGATAGGCCATTTATCATGTTCATGGATTTCAGTTTGCATTGATTGCTATGTGGGTCTCAATGCTCTTGAACTTGACCTTGAAAAACTCTCATCCAAGGGTCTTTCATCAAAATGTTTAAAAAAAGCCATACTAGATTGATTTCTTTGGTTTAAGTACTCGATGAGATTAAGAAAACCCCACCTGTTTTGAACACAACTTGTATTCATACTTATGTGGGTGAACAGAGGTGTGTTTGGGGTCAAGGGGCCTTTATAATGTGATTAACTCTTTAACTTTTTAGGGATAGGGGGCAGCATTTTCACTTTGGATGAATAGCGTGCCCAAATTGAACTGCCTCCTACTCTGTCCCAGATGCTAATATATGCATATTATTATTCGTATTGGATAGAAAACACTCTGAAGTTTCTAAAACTGTTTGAATGATGTCTGTGAGTATAACAGAACTCATATGGCAGGCAAACTTCCAAACAGGAAGTGGAAATTCTGAGGCTGGTGTTTTTTCTACTCATCGCCTATTCAAATCCCAGGAAGATATGGATTTGTTTGCACCGCCTACGCCTTCCACTAGATGTCAACAGTCGGTAGGACGTTGAATGAAGTGTATACTGTGATGTGAGACTGGATGGGAGGTGTTTCAGTCAGTGGTCTGGCAGATTGCCAGTTCCTGGTCACGCGCATTCCTCATGATATCGCCTTGCGTTCCATAACTTTTACAGACACGAAGGAATGCTCCGGTTGGAACGTTATTGGATATATATGATAACAACATCCTGAAGATTGATTATCTACTTAGTTTGACAAGTTTATTCGAACGGGGATATAACTTTTTGAAGTTTTCGTCCGACGTTATGCGGGATTGCACGAGCGTTTGGATATGTGTACTAAACGCGCTAACTTGGACATAAATAATTGACATTATCGAACAAAACAACAATTTATTGTCGAATTAGGATTCCTGGGAATGCATTCTGATGAAGATAATCAAAGGTAAGGGAATATTTATAATAATTTATAATATTTATTAATATATATTTATAATATTTATAATATTTATATATATTTATTTATGGTATTTCTGTTGACTCCAACATGGCGGAGAAATGTTATTTATATTTGAGCAGATTATTGCATGGTGTGCTTTTTCCGTTAAGTTTTTTAAAAATCTGACACAGCGGATGCATTAAGAACAAGTGTATCTTTAATTATATGTAAAACATGTATCCTTCATCAAAGTGTATGATGAGTATTTCTGTTATTTGACGTGGCTCTGCAATTTCTCCAGATATTTTGGAGGCATTTCTGAACATGGCGCCAATGTAAACTAAGATTTTTGGATATAAATATGCACATTATCGAACAAAAAATACATGTATTGTGTAACATGAATGTCATCTGATGAAGATCATTAAAGGTTAGTGATTCATTTTATCTCTATTTCTGTTTTTGTGACTCCTATCTTTGGCTGGGAAAATGGCTGTGTGTTTTTTGAACTTGGTGGTGATCTAACATAATCATATGTTGTGTTTTCGCTGTTTCGCGGACACGATGGGTAGATTAACAAGATGTTTATCTTTCATTTGCTGTATTGGACTTGTTAATGTGTGAAAGTTACATATTTCAAAAAAATATTTTTGAATTTCCCGCGCTGCCTTCAGCGGAATGTTGTGGGGGTGATTCCGCTAGAGGAACGTGTGTCCTAGAAAGGTTAAGAGCGAGAAAGACAGAGATAGGAGAGAGATCACTCTGCTTAAACAGAGCTATGCTCAATCATGAGGCATCAAAGCCAAAGGAACTGAATAATGTTAAGAAATGCTATAGATGGAAGGAAAGTAGTGTGGAAATCTACCAAAAAACAATTAGGCAAAAACAAATTCAATCCCTTCTAGACAATTTCCTGGACAAAAGGTTTCATTGTATTAGTGAAGGTGTAAACTTGGCAGTAAAAAAACTAAACTGTATATTTGACCTCTCAGCTTCCCTAACAAATCAAAACCTTTCAAGCAGACAACCTAAGAAAATGAACAACAAAGACAAATGGTTTAACGAAGAACGCAAAAACCTAAGAAAGAAATTGAGAAACCTATCCAACCAAAAAAACAGAGACCCAGAAAACCTGAGTCTATGCCTCCAGTATGGTGAATCACTAAAACAATACAGAAATACACTACGCAAAAAGAAGGAACAGCAGGTCAGAAATCAGCAGGTCAGAATCCATAGAATCTAACCACTTCTGGGAAAATTGGAACACACTAAACAAACAACAACACGAAGAGTTATCGATCCAAAATGGAGATCTATGGATAAGCCAATTCTCCAATCTTTTTGGCTCTACAACAAAAAACAAAGAGCAAAAACATATACATGATCAAATACCAATCTCAGAATCAACTATTAAAGACTCCTGTCTTTACGGGTCCTACCAGAACCCACTGGATTCTCCAATTACATTGAATGAACTACATGACAAAATACAAACCCTCCAACCCAAAAAGGCCTGTAGTGTTGATGGTATCCTCAATGAAATGATCATATATACAGACCACATACTTCAATTGGCTATACTTAAACTCGTTAACGTCCTCCTCAGCTCTGGCATCTTCCCCAATATTTGGAACGAAGGACTTACGTTGAGGGCCTGTTCTGTTAAAATTTGTTTAATGCTTTTGTACTAAAATATCCGTCTTTAAGGCATCGGGCTTGAGTTAGTTTCTTTAACAAACTCATATAAGATAGAAAAGTGAGCGTGCACATTAATAAGAGGCCTGCTATGACTGTGCTGTGTGTCTAGCATGACACTGTGATGTCTGGGCTCTCAGCCAAGAGCGCACAGAAACTCACTGGTTCCTCTTAAGTTAACTGGGGACAAAACATTTTGTTGATGATCTATTTCACATGCTTTGGCAACGTACACATATGTTTCCCATGTCAATAAAGCCCCTCGAATTGAAATTGAATTGAGTCATGTGGGTGCTGACTCCTCCGGGCCTCAACGGAGACTTCCCAGAGTGGAGAGATCATGTGGAGGATAGAAGGGTGTGAGTGAAAATAAATGAATGGAATCGTGCCCAGGTAATTAAATGACTGCTTCGACACTGATCTGAGAACAATGAGCATCCTTCGTGTTGCCCCCTGCTATACATACACTAACAGGAAGTCAGGAGAATAGGTGGAAGGAAGAGGTATCCCCTTAGCCACGCCCACACTGCAGTTTGGCAAACCCTGTGGTCACTTGGGTTCAGACTACACTCAAGGTACAAGTTGCCACTTAACCACAGATCTAGGATCACATTACCCTCCTCAAAATCCTACCCTAAAACATTAGGGGATGAGAAAAGAGCTGACCCTGCATCAGGACCTACTCCTCAGACTACGCTGCGCGGCACATCATGGTTTATAACTACATAGATAAACAGAGTGCAATTACCCAGGTATACACAGTGACTGCAGTAAAAGTATATGAAACAATGTTTGAATTGTACGTGGTCTCAATTGTTTATTCATGTCTGGGCAATGGAACGCCTGCGAGGCCCATTACCCAGTAGCCTGCCACTGGTAGTAAAACAGGGAGTGTGTGAGAGGGAGACAGGGAGTGTGTGAGAGGGAGACAGGGAGTGTGAAGAGAGGGAGAGAGGGAGTGTGAAGAGGGAGACAGGGAGTGTGTGAGAGGGAGACAGGGAGTGTGTGAGAGGGAGAGAGGGAGTGTGAAGAGAGGGAGACAGAGAGTGTGAAGAGAGGGAGACAGAGAGTGTGAAGAGAGGTAGACAGGGAGTGTGCGAGAGGGAGACAGGGAGTGTGAAGAGAGGTAGACAGGGAGTGTGCGAGAGGGAGACAGGGAGTGTGAAGAGAGGGAGACAGGGAGTGTGAAGAGAGGGAGACAGGGAGTGTGAAGAGAGGGCGACAGGGAGTGTGTGAGAGGGAGACAAGGAGTGTGAAGAGAGGGAGACAGGGAGTGTGAAGAGAGGGCGACAGGGAGTGTGAAGAGAGGGCGACAGGGAGTGTGTGAGAGGGAGACAGGGAGTGTGAAGAGAGGGCGACAGGGAGTGTGTGAGAGGGAGACAGGGAGTGTGAAGAGAGGGCGACAGGGAGTGTGTGAGAGGGCGACAGGGAGTGTGAAGAGAGGGCGACAGGGAGTGTGAAGAGAGGGCGACAGGGAGTGTGAAGAGAGGGAGACAGGGAGTGTGAAGAGAGGGAGACAGAGAGTGTGAAGAGAGGGAGACAGAGAGTGTGAAGAGAGGGAGACAGGGAGTGTGAAGAGAGGTAGACAGGGAGTGTGCGAGAGGGAGACAGGGAGTGTGAAGAGAGGGAGACAGGGAGTGTGAAGAGAGGGCGACAGGGAGTGTGTGAGAGGGAGACAAGGAGTGTGAAGAGAGGGAGACAGGGAGTGTGAAGAGAGGGCGACAGGGAATGTGAAGAGAGGGCGACAGGGAGTGTGAAGAGAGGGCGACAGGGAGTGTGTGAGAGGGAGACAGGGAGTGTGAAGAGAGGGAGACAGGGAGTGTGTGAGAGGGAGACAGGGAGTGTGAAGAGAGGGCGACAGGGAGTGTGTGAGAGGGAGACAGGGAGTGTGAAGAGAGGGCGACAGGGAGTGTGAAGAGAGGGCGACAGGGAGTGTGAAGAGAGGGCGACAGGGAGTGTGAAGAGAGGGAGACAGGGAGTGTGAAGAGAGGGAGACAGAGAGTGTGAAGAGAGGGCGACAGGGAGTGTGTGAGAGGGCGACAGGGAGTGTGAAGAGAGGGAGACAGGGAGTGTGAAGAGAGGGAGACAGGGAGTGTGAAGAGAGGGAGACGGAGTGTGAAGAGAGGGAGACAGGGAGTGTGAAGAGAGGGAGACAGGGAGTGTGAAGAGAGGGAGACAGGGAGTGTGAAGAGAGGGAGACAGGGAGTGTGTGAGAGGGAGACAGGGAGTGTGAAGAGAGGGAGAGAGGGAGTGTGAAGAGAGGGAGACAGGGCGTGTGAAGAGGGAGACAGGGAGTGTGAAGAGAGGGAGACAGGGAGTGTGAAGAGAGGGTGACAGGGAGTGTGTGAGAGGGAGACAGGGAGTGTGTGAGAGGGAGACAGGGAGTGTGTGAGAGGGAGACAGGGAGTGTGAAGAGAGGGCGACAGGGAGTGTGTGAGAGGGAGACAGGGAGTGTGTGAGAGGGAGACAGGGAGTGTGTGAGAGGGAGACAGGGAGTGTGTGAGAGGGAGACAGGGAGTGTGAAGAGAGGGAGACAGGGAGTGTGAAGAGAGGGAGACAGGGAGTGTGAAGAGAGGGAGACAGGGAGTGTGTGAGAGGGAGACAGAGAGTGTGAAGAGAGGGAGACAGGGAGTGTGTGAGAGGGAGACAGGGAGTGTGAAGAGAGGGAGACAGAGAGTGTGTGAGAGGGAGACAGGGAGTGTGTGAGAGGGAGACAGGGAGTGTGTGAGAGGGAGTGTGTATTGTTCTACTGATAATGGCTAACGACACAGCTGCTTTTCCAATCATTCACCACATGTACAGGAAGTAGAGAATCAAATCTACAGGAAGGACAAAGACAAACATTCAGTGTGTGTGTGTGCGTGCGCGTTAGGTTAAGGGTTAGGGGTAGGGTTAGGGAAAATACGACTTTTTAATGGTCAAACATTTTTACTCCCCAAAAAATAAAGCTGTGTGTGTGTATGAACAAACACAGCAAAGGGAAACAGTAGAAACAGCCGTTCTCTCTCTCTCTCTCTCTTCACAAACACACAACGAGGCCAAATAGCCTACAGACGAAAGAAACAGAGAAACACCAAATCGAGGAACGGCTTCTGTGTAAACAGCACCAGCACATCTTGTTACCAAGCAACGATGGATCAACATCAGTGAGACTTTCAGAACATTTCAGTTCTCAATGGATCCCAGAACATTTTACAGAACCCTAATGAATTCCAGAACTCTTGACATTTTAACGCCAAGTTCTCTATGCTCCTTGCCAGGACTGATATAAACCCCGGGTTGTATTAATTAGAGTACACCGTAACAAAACGCTTTGTGCTTCTTATTGGACAACTTCAGGTAGTCCCTCCCTGTTTCAGTCCGTTTTCTTCCATTTGGTACCTAGTACCAGGTCTGTGTGGGAGACAGACAGCGTGGGTTGAGTAACTGACCGACTGATTTGGTGCCCAGCTGTAAAAGGTGATTTATGCTGTCAGCATTCCTCTGGACATCCCTCCACCACTCCTCAGCTTTGATGTTGGCGAACTTGAGCTAACCTGGATCAGCCTGCAGGCAGGAGAGAACAGGCAGACAAAGAGGTGTGTTTGGGGGAGAGGTGTGTGTGTGCGTGCGCGCGTGTGTGTGGGAGATCATTTGTTCACATGCTGTACATGTATCGTAGTCCCCCCCCCCCAAAAAAACTGTAGCAATAAAATATTGCATTCATTTCGCACTTTTTCCCCCAGGACTCTGAAGAAACCTTTGAACGGTAACCCTGACCTTCCCAATAAAATCAATCTCCTATCTATCCAGGATCTGAGAGATCAAAGATCTGTCGCACATAGGAACGTCACAGCTCTACACCCTAGACGCCTGTCTATAGAACATGCTGGAATGGATTCTCTCTCTCCCACACACGCGTTGTACCTCTCCCATACACCTTCACACGGACGCTCTCTCTACTTCTACCTCAGTCTCTTTGTCACAGCCTTCCCTCCTCTCTCGCTCTCTCAGTGACACTTTATTGCTTTCTCCCACACAGAGGGAAGAGCCAACTCTCTGCGTTTGTGACCGACTTTGGAACCTAACCCACATGCACACAACCCCTTGCTCTTCAGCGTGTACGTGAGACACACAGACACACCTGCCCCCCCCCCCCCCCCCCCCCCCCCCCCCCCATTGCCTGCAGGTATCAACAACAACAAAAACCACACACACCTGTGAGGCACGGGCTCAGTTTGGCGGAACTGTTCGGGCGTGGCACAGACGTATGACTCACCTTTCACACACACACCCTAGATTACCGGATACACCACCCAGACAGCACAGACAGTCTGGAATCCTGATCTACTGAGGTAGGCAGCGAAGAAGTGTAGCCTCTGGCAGCATTACATACTCTGGCAGCATTACATACATGCGTATATCATGATGGCGCATGGCTGCCGAGTGTAGTGTCCTGTACACTGAAGGGTCCACTCGCCCAAGGTCAGTCAACGGTTACCATTGTGGATTTCAACTCCTGCAGTGCAGTGTGTGCATGTCTGTGCGTTTGTGTGTGTGTGTGTGCCTGTGTCTGTGTACACAGTATGTGTGAGTTTGCAAATGTGCACACACACAAAAACACATTATCACTTGGCTGTTCATGCATGAACTTATATCTAAGGCCAGGATTTGACCCATAATGTAGGTTAGGATTTGGGGACGTATGACTCAGACCTGCTGATACAATGTTAATGAGAGACATGTCCTGAGGGCATATGGAACAGAAACAGGCTTTTAGAGTGTGTGTTCCTGAAAGGTACAGTGGATTCGGAAAGTATTCAGACCCCTTGACTTTTTTCCACATTTTGTTCGGTTTAAAGGCTTATTTCCCTCCTCAATCTACACGCAATACCCCATAATGACAAAGCAAAAACAGGTTTATCTAAATGTTTGCAAATTTATTTTAAAAAATGTAAAAACTTAAATATCACATTTAGATAAGTATTCAGACCCTTTACTCAGTACTTTGTTGAAGAACCTTTGGCAGCGATTACAACCTCAAGTCTTCTTGGGTATGAACCTACAAGCTTAGCACACCTGTATTTGGGGAGTTTCTCCCATTCTTCTTTGCAGATCCTCTCAAGCTCTGTCAGGTTGTATGGGGAGCGTCGCTGCACAGCTATTTTCAGGTCTCTCCAGAAATGTTTGATCGGGTTCAAGTCCGGGCTCTGGCTGGGTCAGTCAAAGACATTCAGACACTTGTCCCGAAGCCACTCCTGCGTTGTCTTGGCTGTGTGCTTAGGGTCTTTGTCCTGTTGGAAAGTGAACCTTCGCCCCAGTCTGAGGTCCTGAGCGCTCTGGAGCAAGTTCTCATCAAGGATCTCTCTGTACTTTCCTCCGTTCATCTTTCCCTCGATCCTGACTAGTCTCCCAGTCCCTGCCACTGAAAAACATCCCCACAACATGATGCTGCCATCACAGTGCTTCACCGTAGGGATAGTGCCAGGTTTCCTCCAGACTTGTTTCTCATGGTGCCTTTTGGTAAACTCCAAGCGTGCTGTCATGTGCCTTTTACTGAGGAGTGGCTTCCATCTGGCCACTCTACCATAAAGGCCTGATTGGTCGAGTGCTACAGAGATGGTTGTTCTTCTGGAAGGTTCTCCCAACTCCACAGAGGAACTCTGGAGCTCTTTCAGAGTGAGTTCTTGGTCACCTCTCTGACCAAGGCCCTTCTCCCCCGATTGCTTAGTTTGGCTGGGCTGCCAGCTCTAGGGAGAGTCTTGGTGGTTCCAAACATCTTCCATTTAAGAATGATGGAAGCCACTGTGTTCTTGGGGACATTCAATGCTTCAGAAAATGTTTTGGTACCCTTCCCCAGATCTGTGTCTTGACACAATCCTGTCTCGGAGCTCTACGGACAATTCCTTCGACCTCATGGCTTGGTTTTTGCTCTGACATGCACTGTCAACTATGGGACCTTATATAGACAGGTGTGTGCCTTTCCAAATCATATCCAATCAATTGAATTTACCTCAGGTGGACTCCAATCAAGTTGTAGAAACATCTCAAGGATGATCACTGGAAACAGGATGAACCTGAGCTCAATTTCGAGTCTCTTAGCAAAGGGTCTGAATACTTATGTATATAAAAATCAGAAAAACCTGTTCTCGTTTTGACATTATAGGGTACTGTGTGTAGATTGATGAGGGGGAAAAAACAATAGAATCCATTTTAGAATACGGCTGTAACGTAACAAAATGTGGAAAATGTCAAGGCTTCCGAATACTTTCCGAATGCACCGTGCGTGGATTCAATTCAACGTCCATTTTGATCACTCTGTAAACATCTGTCAGGTTTTCTACATGAGAGGACTCATTGAGGGAATCTCCGGGTATGAAATCTGAACTATAATCTGAACTGGAACATGTTTGTTTCTGTCTCTACCGCCTGACTGTTCACAGGGCTGACGACCACGTGCCTCTAATATAGACACAGACGAAAACTGGTACATCTAATTGTGTGTGTGTGTGTGTGTGTGTGTTCAGACAAGTTCAGGTCAGAACTAAGAACGCCCAACCATTACAGAAAGTTACAGACCTATAACTCTATAATGACTTCAACCCATTACATTCCACACCTTGTCAAAGGGGTAGAATCTATTCTACACACAAATCCATTCCAATGACTCGTTGTCCATCACAACAGGTCTAGAATCAGTATAGTCATTGGGCACATGATGTATAGAATGGGGTCTGGGGTGCGGACAGCTGATCCTAAGTCAGTAGTTAACCAGAGTGTTGAGGGCAGATGAGGGATAGTCCTGCTGTGCTAAAAGGAGCAGGGTGAAATTAGGCATGAGATTAATGGTAAGGTGTCACTTTTGTTTCCCATGGTAGACTGCACATTGTTGGGGGTGCTTTCACTTGGCCAAAAGCAGTTATCTTCGAGGTCAACTAGACTGCCTGGAAATGTTAATGCTCAGCTGGTTTGAGGTTAAAGACAATGATGTACAGTATATGGCTATACTGCCTAGTTAAATAAAGGTTAAATATTTTTTTTTAAATGTTTTTAAATATATGCTTTCACACCATCTAACGCTACTGTGACCCTGACTAACACAATGGCACAGTCCCTGCAGCTTGCCACGCCCATAGCTTAGGGACAAGGCTAACTTTTACAGTATTTGACCCAAACGACAATGACATTCACCATCTACAGTATAGGCTCTCTTTCCTCGACTTTGAGTACACACGGCATAAGTTGCACGCACATGACATGAGAGCTGCAAATAATAATAGGATGTTAAGTACCATAAATACAATTATCCTAACTAGATCTGTGGCCAAGTGAAAACTCCCCAAAAGTCCATTTCTACCCGGAGCTAGTATAAATCTATAGAGCAGAGTAAGTGGTTCGGAATCATGAGACTTTTTTGTTTGTTGCCAAATTCATGACCTGTAATGACATTGGAGTCGCGCACCGACAAGAACGAGCCTGCAAAGGGCAGTACACGCTGTAAAACTCACCAATAATTAACCCGTTACAAAAACATGCCGATCTGAAACGTTAACGAAACGTAAGACCAAAACAACCGGAATCGGAGTTAATTAACTAGTGGAAATGATTCCCGAATAAAGGTAACAATGATGTTGAGACAATAAACGTTTGCGAAGAACCTGCGAGCCTTTGAAGTATAACGCTAGCCTACAGTAGCAACAACCTGTTAGCGGTTAACTCCGCAACTTAAACTGAAAAATAAATATAAATATAAATAAAAAAATAGGGAGACTTACATTCTTTTATCCAGCGGATTTAATTGCCAATGCATAGCCAGAGAGAAGCCGAAAAGGCTCCCTGGCTCTCCTTTCTTTTCAATGACGTTTTCTGTGTCCAGGTTGAAAGCCGAGACGTGCGTCCATTCCAGGTGAAGGAGAAGCGAAATATATGAGATAAACTGTATCAATCTCAAACCCATTGCGGCGAAAATGGTTTATTTCTTTGTGACTGAAAATGAACACCGTTATTTCTCCCGGTAACTCAGCCTGTTTGTCCGGGGTATAGAACTCACGAACGAGTGAAGTGATGTCTGACTTTATGCTGGCTCTCGGGCTTTGGGTGGGATGTTGCCCACTTGAAGCTCGTACCGCGCCCCTCCTACATCCCCACTTTCCCTCCCTCCCAATCTGTTCTCTTACCTCAGGTGTTGAGCAACATACAGAAGAAGCTAGCCTACTTTCAACGTGAGAAAAAAGCTATACAACTGTAGTTGGGGAGTGGTCGAAATTTACACAATTGTTACCCAGAGGAAAATGAAGGAGGGTCATGCTTTGAACATTTCAGTCAGGGGGAGGGTATAGTATTTCTATTGGCCTAGGCTATACAGAGAGCAATTATAGGAGAAGCACAGGGTTGAACCAGGGTCTGTAGTGACGCCTCTAGCACTGAGATGCAGTGCCTTAGACTGCTGCGCCACTCAGGAGCCCCATGACACTGTAATGGTAGGGCTATTCCAATCATAAGCCCTGTCCTGCCCTGCTCTTGCTTATGCAAACCCTTTTGTGCTGCCTAACCAATGGCTGTGCTGTGTACGGTTGTAAGGTGGTACTTCAGGAGGCGAGTCAAAGGCTTCTTCCTAAAATAGTGTTTTATTTGTCCTGTTCAGTTGGGAGAGAGTGAAGAGAAGGAGGACCGGCAGTAAGCTTGCTACTGCAATAATGGATCTGAAGGAAAACAATATGTTTTCACGGAGATGGACAGCTCATGGGTGCTGAAAGTAGCCTAATCCGAGAAGGCCTAATTCATTTAAACAGTCTTCATTTTATTTTGACTTGAGGCTATTAAGAGGTAGACTTACCTGTTTGACAGACTAAATTATAGTCTACTATCCATAGACTTTGTCAGCCAATTCCATCAGTCATCATGCACTCCATAAATATCTCAGTGTCAGTAATCAGCTTGGCGCGTTACGTTATAACCAGGGCTCCAATTGAGGGGGTATGTTAGGGAATTGTGTTTTTTGTTAAAACTTCTTATGGCTGCAATGACAACAGCCAGTGAAAGTGTAGGGTGCCAAATTCAAACAACAGAAATCTCATAATTAAAATTCCTGAAACATACATGTATCTTATGCCATTTTAAAGGTAATCTTGTTGTTAACCCCACCAAAGTGTCCAATTTCAAATAGGCTTTACAGCGAAAGCACCACAAACGATTATGTTAGGTCACTGCAAAATCACAGAAAATCACAGTCATTTTTCCAGCCAAAGACAGGAGTCCCAAAAAACAGAAATAGAGATAAAATTAATCACTAACCTTTGATGATCTTCATCAGATGACACTCATAGGACATCATGTTACACAATACATATATGTTTTGTTCGATAAAGCTCATATTTATATCCAAAAACCTCAGTTAACATTGGCGCCATGTTCAGAAATGCCTCCAAAATATCCGGAGAAATTGCAGAGATCCACGTCAAATAACATAAATACTCATCATAAACTTTGATGGAATATACATGTTTTACATAGAATTAAAGATACACTTGTTCTTAATGCAACCGCTGTGTCAGATTTCAAAAAGCTTTACGGCAAAAGCACAATATTCAATAATCTGAGAACAGCGTTCAGCCACAAAAGCAAGCCATACAGTTACCCGCCAAATTGTGCAGTCAACAAAACTCATAAAAAGCATTATACATTTTCACTTACCTTTGCTGATCTTCGTCGGAATGCACTCCCAGGACTCCCACTTCCACAAGAAATGTTTGTTTTGTTCGGTAATGTCCATCATTTATGTCCAAATAGCTATTTTTGTTAGCGTGTTTGGTAAACAAATCCAAAGTCAGAAAGCACGTTCACTAAAAGCTGACGAAATGTCAAAAAGTTCCGTAACAGTCAGTAGAAACATGTCAAACGATGTATTGAATCAATCTTTAGAATGTTTTTAACATAAATCTTGAATAACGTTCCAACCGGAGAATTACATTGACTTCAGATGAGCGATGGAACAGAGCTCCCTCTCATGTGAACCCACATGGTCAGAGCATGGTCAGGTCATGGTAGACCTGACTATTTCCTGTCTCCTTCGGCCCCACTTCACAGTAGAGGCATCAGACAAGGCTCTACAGACTGTTGACATCTAGTGGAAGCCGTAGGAAGTGCAAACTCATCCATACCCCACTGTTTGTTCAATAGGGGCTGTGTTGAAAATCTACCAACCTCAGAATTCCCACTTCCTGTTTGGATTTTTTCTCAGGTTTTTGCCTGCCATATGAGTTCTGTTATACTCACAGACATCATTCAAACAGTTTTAGAAACTTCAGAGTGTTTTCTATCCAATACGAATAATAGTATGCATATATTAGCAACTGGGACTGAGGAGCAGGCAGTTCACTATGGGCACCTCTGTGCACCTCTCATCTAAGCTACTCAATACTGTCACTGCAGCCATAAGAAGTTAAAGAAAATGGTTAAAAGCATTGTTAGCTTAAGATTTTGAAAAAAAATTGACGGACCTGATTATATAAAGCGATCTATAACAACGGTTTAGTCCGCAATTTTTTTATTTTTTTTACCTTTATTTAACTAGGCAAGTCAGTTAAGAACAAATTCTTATTTTCAATGACGGCCTAGGAACAGTGGGCTAACTGCCTGTTCAGGGGCAGAACGACAGATTTGTACCTTGTCAGCTCGGGGATTTGAACTTGCAACCTTCCGGTTACAAGTCCAACGCTCTAACCACTAGGCTACCCTGCCGCCCCAGGGTAGCTTTATGCTAGAAACAAGCTGTAAAATGCCGGGGAAAGACGTGGCTCTGATGCATATGGGATATATTTGGTTTGTCACTATGGCATTCAGAGGCTGTGCTACAACCTATAGCCGAGGAGACAAAAAATTACTTTACCTGGAAAGTAATGTGTGATTCTGTCACTTTTTAAATGACGTTCAACATTTCAACAAGCTATTATTTTATTTGTTTTTATTTAACAAAGTTAAGAACTAATTCTTATTTACAATGACGGCCTACCAAAATGCAAAAGGCCTCCTGCGGGGACGGGGGCTGGGATTAAAAAATATATACTATATATATATATATATATATTATTGGGCAAAGACAACAGCACAAAGGGCAAGAAGGTCGAGACAACAATACATCACGCGAAGCAGCCACAACTGTCAGTAAGAGTATCCATGATTGAGTCTTTGAACGAAGAGATGGAGATAAAAGACAACACAGTAATTCCAAATAAGTCAGGAGCAAAAATGAATGATTTAGGCCATATTATTATTATTGTAATTTCAAGGCTTTAGCCTGCCATTTAAAAAAGACATTGTGAATCATTTGTGATGTGCTACAGACTGGCAGGAGCTCTCAGCATTTCAACAACACATCAATAACAGCACTTTAACGACATGCCTATACATTTCGCATTTAGGGTGTATAATACAATTTTAAAATAATACTTTTTGGGGAATTTGACAATAATGAAATGGAAAATACCTTATTAGACTATACAGTCATTCAGTGCCTTTGAATTCACTTTTAGAAACATGAGTTTGGCCAGCCTGTGGTTTGAGGATCATGTGGTGAGCTATGCATGCCTAGTTTGTTAATTTAGCCTTGCAGATGCTCTTATATTTCCATGCCCTAATCACAGTCAACACAAATCTATTTTGTAACAACAATATCATGGAATAAAATTGAATCATTTATAAAATGATAGTTTCCCAAATGAAAAAAAAGTGCATATAGGCCTACCTGATGATATGCAGCTGCTGTGTTAAAAATGAAATGGCTTTTCTCGAATTCATTGATGATCAGGTACTTCAGTAGTAACTGGTTCTGTTGCGCTCAATTGTTACAGTTGATAGACAACTTTAGCTCTGTTCCCGACCTTAGACTATTCTCTTTCTTAACAATAGTCTGTATAGAAATCAAAGCTTGTCCGATGCTGCAGCATGCGCTCATTCATTGTCTTGCTCTGTTGTGGTATTAGAAAAGATTCTGCTTGTCTCCAGTCATGTAAAAGGATGTGGAATTGCATGAAATGCGTTTATAAACGGCCATTTTTTTCTCCGAGCGCAAATAAGATGATAGATTGATGCAGTTATTTTATTACAACGGAGATCTGTTCACCCCTACCCTTGTCCATGGTGATCTGTGAATCCACAACCTTCAGGCTACTTTGCCATGTAATGCTTACAAAACGAAGAACCGTTTCTATAACTGTATATTTAAGGCTGTGGTCTGTCCTAGGAGTGAGGGTAAGTGGTGGGCATGTTCTCTGCTATCCACTTCAGGTTTTAATTATTATTGTGTTGTATAGGGGAGTGTCACTTGTTTTTTTACAAGCGTTCAGTGAGGGTCGGGTAAAAATACATTTTTCTGAAGGGAGGGCCATCTATTTCCATTTCAGAGAGGTCCAATTTTCTCCCTGTATCCCTCATTATAAATAACTCACAGTCCCTTTGTAGAATTGTAATGAATATAACAAAATTCGAATTGTATGATTCCACAGTCAGAGGCAAGATATAGTCCTAACAACTGATACAGGATGTGATTGTTTTCACACACACCACATCTGTTTGCAAGGCCTCGTCACCAGAGAGTCACATCAGCATTTGAATAATCAGTGTCATACCAGGAAGGGTTGCCATGGCTCCATTCCCAGTATGGTAATACTGGATGTAAAGTGTGTGTCTGGAGTCAGCAGGTCAATAACACAACATGAACACACACACACACACACACACACACACACACACACACACACACACACACACACACACACACACACACACACACACACACACACACACACACACACACACACACACACACACACACACACACACACACACACACACACCCTCTGTGAAAGGATGGTGAGAGTGGGAAGCAGATGTTTTGCTTGTAGATAATTTGAAAATAAAGGAGAGCTATAAAGAGGAATAAAGAGAAAGAGGAGCTCAGATGCAAAAATGTCATATCCAACGTTTCGACAGCCTACCCTGATGAAGACAGCTTGGCTGTTGAAACGTTGGATATGACATTTTTGCATCTGAGCTCCTAGAGTGTGCGGCTCTACTTTATTTTCAAGTTTTCTCCTCCGCTAGCCAGCACCTCGCCTAAATAGGTGTGTGTTTCTTTTTCTTCTAGATTGCCTGTAGATAATACCACCACACACAGGTGGATGGCACAAGTTTGATACTGGGCAAAGACAATCAGTCCACTTTGACTGATATCTGATAGAGTGGATGACTAAAAGTGTTCAGGGGAAAGTAGGCAGTTTGGGCACGAGGTTGGCACCAACCTGGCTAAAACATTCCAGCTCTACACGGCTCCTTGGAGAGGAAACACACACACACACACACATCCCATTCTATTTCCTTGTGACGCCAGGTCTAGGCCCTGGTGTGTGATGCCAGGGGAACTTAGAGACAATGGCATGATGACTCACACTGCCCCAGGGCTGGAGAGAGGCTGGTGGTCAGTTAACCCCAAAGAAATATACTGAGTAAACCAAACATTAATATTGAGTTGCACCCCCTTTTGCATTCAGAACAGCCTCAATTTGTTGGGTCATGGACTCTACAAGATGTCAAAAGTGTTCCACATGGCTGCTGGCCCATATTGACTCCAATGCTTCCCACAGTTGTGTCAAGTTGGCTGGATGTCCATTGGGTGGTGGACCATTCTTGATACACACAGGAAACTGTTGAGCGTGAAAAACCCAGCAGCGTTGCAGTTCTTCACACAAACCGGTGCGCATGGCACCTACTAACACACCCTGTTCAAAGGCACTTAAATCTTTTGTCTTGCTCATTCACCCTATGAATGGCAATGTCTCAATTGTCTCAAGGCTTAAAAATCCTTCTTTAACCTGTCTCCTCCCCTTCACCGACACTGATTGAAGTGGATTCAACAAGCAACATCAATAAGTTTTCACCTGGAAAGAGCAGGTGTTTTTAATGTTTCGTATACTCAGTGTATATCTTAGAACTCAATGTAATGTATTGGATCTCAACGGTTTAAACCACTTCTGATACACGCCTACTGATCAGCTACAGTTACAGACCAGGCCCACAAAGCACCGACGTCATTTCAATGTCCATTCCATGTTGGTTCAATGCAATGTCATTGAAATGACATGGAAACAACGTTGATTCAACCAGCGTGTGCCCAGTGTGGGAGTGGACCTGTCCTTGGTAGGATTTGTATTTCTCTAGGCCTACTATCTGTGGTGATAAGCAGACATACCAGACTCAAAGGGCATGTGAAACACCCCACACATCCTCGTTTGGTATAACATTTCTGTGAGAACAAAGAGCGCGTTGAATTGGTTTTCCCATGCATGTTCGGAGGAAACCTTTTGTATATTAAGATCGGACTACCTTCTGAGTGGGGTTTCTACCACAGTGGTGACCTCAAGGCTTGAGCTGGGATCATAGACAGACTGGCGCCTCATACAAAAATGGACCCCTATAGCCCTGACCCCTTGTAGGCACTATTAACATATTTCTTATACCCTCAGATCCGCACAAGTGCATAGGGGTTAGCCTTGGGGTCAACTGGTAATTGGGCAAGAGAAAGAGAGGGTGAGAGAGATATACACTAATAGAGCACGATCTCCCTTTGGCGTTCTTTGCTTCTATGGACCGGGCATAAGCAGACAATTTGAGGCATCGAATGAAGGAAAGATCATTGTGTTGTTTAAAGTGCCATGATCTGACTCCTTGTGTCATAACTGGTCTCTGTGTGCTCCGGCGTTGTGACTCACTCTCCCTATGAGTCAGAGTGGGCGAGACTGAGGGATAGACTGGACTTCTGCCCTTTGCTTTGAGGGCAGCACACACACACACACTCACACACATACATTCGCTTTGAGGGCATTCCATGAAACACTGACCCAGTGCCTGTCCTGTCCTCAGAACACAGCAGCAGGACAACCCAGGCTTTGTCCTCGCCTCAGAGAGCAGACTGACTGTCCACATACCAGAGACAGAGAGGGGGAGAGAGGAAGAGTCGGAGAGAGAGAGAGAGAGAAAGAGTGGAAGAGAATTATATAGTAACAGTGAGATAATTGGAGGAGAGAATGGGAGGATCTCAACATCAGTTGATTTATGTTCTCCTACAGACTCTCACTGTAAATACTGTAATTATCTGCTTTCCACGCCTTCTGTCTTCTCCACTCAAACTACTGCAGGAAACTGAAAATGATTGCTTAAGTGAATCTAATATGAGCCACTGCTAATAGCATCTATAACAAAGTCTAAATAGTTTGAATTTCCTTCCCCCCCTCTTGGAATCAATCACTGATCTGACCTGACTGGATCTTTGTGAACACAAAGAGAGAGAGAGTGGCAAGGGTAATTTGCAGCCAGCTCCACCTTGTACAGTAACAATGTGTCATCCTGTAGAAAAGAAGAAAGAACCAGGAGTCGATGGAACCACTGATAAGAAGCTGCATGTTACATAAAGTAAGTGATGTCACGCCCCTGGGTTGGTTTAGGCTGGTAGTATTTCATAAAAACAGCTCATTCTCAGGCCTGCTGTTCTGCGGCAGTGGGCCAGGTATGTGGATGTATGCGTGCGTGTTCGTCTGTCTCTGGTGAACTGCCAGAAATCTAACTGGGGGAGAATCGGAGTAACAATTACAGCGAGACAGTGACAGAGAACTCAAACCACGAACATATTATTTATGGACGTAATACACCTCTAATATCACACACAGAGAGAGAGAGAGAGAGAGAACGTTTTCACCTCTCTCTAACGATGAGTTCTAGGAGGAAATGTACTCATTTTTATCACTCCAGTCTATATGACACACTTGCCTCTCCTCACTCCCTCCCTACCTTGCAGTAGACAGAAAGGGAGAGCCAGTGGCTGTAATAATGCATTCTCTGAGGGTTTGTGTACGCAGTGAGGAGTATGGTAATCAGCACACACACACTCACACACACACAGACCTAAACGTGTGAAAACACGCCCAAGCACACAGTATCTCCATTCCCTGCCCACGTGGGGCTAGCACTCCAAGATCTCAAAACTAAACCGTCTGCCTCATCCCCCAATCTCCACCTCTTCCAATCTTCTATTCCTCTACCTCATTTCCACTCCTCCCGCTCTGACACACTTTTTGCCTAGACACAAGCACGCCAATGGCCTTTATGTTTGTACATTTTTTTCATTGTTTTTCATAGCTGTTGTTTCATATTTCCCTCTATCCATTTTCATCTTTTCAATCTGATTTTGCTAGAGGGACAATTCAAAAGTTATGCAAGATTATATGGAATTGAGAAACATACCGTATCTGTTCCAATAATTGTTTCTATACTCTCTCCGCTCCCTCATCCCCAACGGATGCAGTGTGTGGAGTAAACACAGCACCTGAGGCACATTCCACACACACTCTCTCACTAACACACACACACACACACACACCTTTCGAGGGCCAGCCCCGAATCTGCCCGGCCCCAGCCCTGAGTGCACTTACCTGCAGCGCCACAAAGACAGAGCCGTGTGTTATCAAGGTCTGTCTTTGTATAAAACAGGACGAAAAAGCTGCTGGAGGGCACTATTTTAACACAGTGAGCTGATTCAGCGTCACACACATGTGTATGCACACACACACACACACACACACACACACACACACACACACAGCTTGTCCATCCATCACCTCCTAGGGTATATTTCAATCAAATCAAATTGTATTGGTCACATACATGTATTTAGCAGATGTTATTGCGGGTGTAGCAAAATGCTTGTGTTCCTAGCTCCAACAGTGCAGTAGTACCTAAAGATTCACAACAATACACAAAAATCTAAAAGTTAAAGAATGGAATTAAGAAACATATCAATATTAGGACAAGCAATGTCAGAGTGGCATTGACTATAATACAGTACAATCCAGTATATACATATGAAATGAGTAAAACAGTACATAAATCAAATCAAATTGTATTTGTCACATGCGCCGAATACCGTGAAATGCTTACTTACGAGCCCTTAACCAACAATGCAGTTAAAGAGGAGGGGACTAAGCAGGAGGGGACTAAGCAGTGTGCCCCCGGTGATGCGTTGGGCAGACCGCACCACCCTCTGAAGAACCCTGCGGTTGCGGGCGGTGCAGTTGCCGTACCAGGCAGTGATACAGCCCGACAGGATGCTCTCAGTTGTGCATCTGTAAAAGTTTGTGAGGGTCTTAGGGGCCAATCCGACTATCTTCAGCCTCCTGATGTTGAAGAGGCGCTGTTGCCCCTTCTTCACCACACTGTATGTGTGGGTGGACCATCTTCTAGATTGTCAGTGATGTGTACGCCGAGGAACTTGAGGCTTTCCACCTTCTCCACTGTGGTCCCGTCAATGTGGATAGGGGTGTGCTCCCTCTGCTGTCTCCTGAAGTCCACGACAGCTCCTTTGTTTTGTTGACGTTGAGGGAGAGGTTATATTCCTGGCACCACTTCGCCAGGGCCCTCACCTCTTCCCTGTAGGCTGTCTCGTCATTGCTGGTAATCAGGCCTACCACTGTTGTGTCGTCTGCAAACTTGATGATTGAGTTGGAGGTGTGCGTGGCCATGCAGTCATAAGGTGAACAGGGAGTACAGGAGGGGGCTGAGCATGCACCCTTGTGGGGCCCCTGTGTTGTTTCCTACCTTCACCATCTGGGGCCGGCCCGTCGGGAAGTCCAGGACCCAGTTGCATAGGGTGGGGTTCAGACCCAGGGCCCGAGCTTAATGATGAGCTTGGAGGGAACTATGGTGTTGAAGGCTGAGCTGTAGTCAATGAACAGTATTCTTACACAGGTATTCCTCTTGTCCAGATGGGTTAGGGCAGTGTACAGTGCGATGGCAATTGCACCATCTGTGGATCTATCGGTGCGGAATGCAAATTGAAGTGGGTCTAGGGTGTCAGGTATGGTGGAGGTGATATGATCCTTAACTAGTCTCTCAAAGCACTTCATGATGACAGAAGTGAGTTCTATGAGGTGATAGTCATTTAGTTCAGTTACGTTTGCTTTCTTCGGGTACAACGAACAATGGTGGACATCTTGAACAGAGGAGCCCAACCTGTTTAGCACTATAAAATTATTGGGCATTAATACGTGTCAAATATCAGTTATAAAATAGTTAATTCAGTTAATGCCAGCAACACACCACCCTGCATATCACTGCTGGCTTGCTTCTGAAGCTAAGCAGGGTTGGTCCTGGTCAGTCCCTGGATGGGAGACCAGATGCTGCTGGAAGTGGTGTTGGAGGGCCAGTAGGAGGCACTCTTTCCTCTGGTCTAAAAAAATATCCCAATGCCCCAGGGCAGTGATTGGGGACACTGCCCTGTGTAGGGTGCCGTCTTTCGGATGGGACGTTAAACGGGTGTCCTGACTCTCTGAGGTCATTAAAGATCCCATGGCACTTATCGTAAGAGTAGGGGTGTTAACCCCGGTGTCCTGGCTAAAAATTCCCAATCTGGCCCTCAAACCATCATGGTCACCTAATAATCCCCAGTTTACAATTGGCTCATTCATCCCCCTCCTCTCCCCTGTAACTATTCCCCAGGTCGTTGCTGCAAATGAGAACGTGTTCTCAGTCAACTTACCCGGTAAAATAATAAATAAATAAATAATAAAGCTGCATACAAATATGGTCTCTTTTTGCTTTCTTGAGTCAGGCAGCTCCAAATGCAGGTGTTTCAGCCTAGCTCAGTACTTTCTGTGGTGGTGGGGTAGCCAGCGAAAAATACGGAGCGTTGGGGTTGGTAATGTTCTCTAGTTGCGCCGTGATTGGCTTAGTGTTCTGTCACTCATGGGGACACTACGTCACTGCAAAATCTACGGGGAGAGCTTGAAAAGTCAAGCCCCTTGGGTTCTGCCATAGAGTTCCATTAGAAGTTGTTACGATCGTTGGAAGCATACTCGGACCAACGTGCAGCGTGATCTGGGTTCCACATCTTTTTATTTAAAGTAAGTGAACCACACAACAAAACGATAAAGAATAAACTAAACGTGACGACAATGGAGTGCTAACATGCAACTACACATAAACAATATCCCACAAACACAGGTGGGAAAAATGCAACTTAAATATGATCCCCAATTAGAGACAACGATTACCAGCTGCCTCTAATTTGGAATCATACAAATCACCAACATAGAAATACAAACCTAGAACCCCACATAGAAATAATAAACTAGACTACGCCTCAGTCCCATGACCTACTATACCATAGAGAAACAAAAGGCTCTCTATGGTCAGGGCGTGACAGAAGTGCCCATCCAAGAAGGCTCAAGGTCATTGGCCACAGATAAAATGACGTCAAATCACGTTATATTTACCGTAGCTTTGATTGGACTGTTCATGTCAACATCATACTTTAAAAATCTTAGATCGCAAGTTAGCACTCATCATCATGAATCAAGGAGACAATCTACTGGCACATCCTTTTCCATCCTTCATATGAAGAGAATTATTAAGAGAAATTATAAATAAAACGTACCGGTGTTCATTGGCCACTGGACATAAACATTACACAACAGGTTGTAAATCTCAAATTCAACAATGAGTGGTTTGGAAGGAATCAGTGGCAAACTGCAAGCATTGCAAAGCAATCACTAGCTTACTATTTAGTGGACTGGGTCTGTGGTTCAAGTCTGGGTTTAAGGGTCTCTTTTCCACGCTTAAAAGGATAAACATTCAACATGGGCCATGCTGTCAATCTAGCATAAATTCTGCCACGTCGAAACAACTGGAAACTCGGAACTAGGAAATCTCAGACTTCAGTGACTTCAAGACAACTGGGAACTCTGATAAAAAACGAGCTGCGGCTGGGAAAAAACGTTTTGAACGGTTCAAGTCGGGAACTCTGAAAAAAACGAGCTGCGGCTGGGAAAAAATGTTTTGAACGGTCCAAGTCGGGAACTCGGGCCTCTTTCTAGAGCTACGACCTGAAGATCACTGACGTCATGATTTGACCTTGTTTTTTTGCGAGTTCCCGGTTGTATTGAAAGCACCATGAATCCAGAGAATGCCAGACTTTAATGACAAAGTTTGATGACCAAATTTGCCACGAAGGACCGCCGTGCCAACTTCCTGTTCAATTGAGTCAAAAAATGTATTGTATGCTGCTGCATAAATTATGTAATATGCTAGGGAGATATGTATACTGTAGCTAAGGAAGTAATACTAAATGTAAGTGTACTGTATGTTTTGTAGTAAGCTGTTAGTAGCCCATGTGCCTCATCCTAATAATATGCTCCCTTTTCCCCTCATAATTTAGCCTACTGTTCTGACTTGGTGGTGCACATTTAGCCTATAGCCTGTTTTAGAGAAATGTCATCATCGAATATTGTAAGAGCTTTCATTGTCTGCTTATATGCCCCCTTTATTTATCCTACAGTTCTAACTTGGTGTACAGGGAGAATAGTGTAAGAACGGCCCATGTTCTGAATTCTGTTGCTGTGCATTTCAAAAGTGCTGAACGAGTAGTTATTATGACTACGTCTGTCGTCGCTCGCTCATTAATGTCTTAATCAAAATTACGGATTGACTCTTATACGCTCGTCGTCCCCTTATTGTCACGCCCTGTGTGTTTTGTGATTTGGGGTGTGATTTGGGGTGGGCATTCAATGTTTTGTTTTCTATGATTTTGTGGTTCTATGTTTTGGCTGGGTATGGTTCTCAATCAGGGACAGCTGTCTATCGTTGTCTCTGATTGGGAACCATACTTAGGTAGCCCTTTTTCCCTCCTTTGGTTGTGGGTAGTTAACTTTGTTTGTGGCACTAATGCCCTGTAAACTTCACGGTTGTTTTTCGTTTGTTGTTTTGTTGGCGACATTTTGAAATAAAAAGGAAAATGTACGCTCACCTCGCTGCATCTTGGTCTTCTTCCAGCAACGGCCGTGACACTTATCCCATAGTTTGGACATCTCAATTGTTAGTAGAAACCACATTTTTTTAACCAAGTCAGCTATGTTGTTTTTTAAAAGGCAGTAAATTAGGCTGAATTAACTGTTTCACTGACAGACAAGGCTCTGCTGACAGCCAGGTGTAGCAATGGTAAGGTGTTTGGACTGCTGTTGGGACTCTACTGTTGGGACAGCTTTATGTAGGCCCTAACAGTTTGTGGGCACCGTTTGTCACCATTATAGTGCAATTCACGTATTGTTTAGTGTTGTGTAGTGGCTTTGCTGGCATGCATTTAAACGTTTTATTTTTTAGTTTGCCACACCAAGATTTACATGCTAAAATCGCCACTGATCTTGAAGCAAGTGGGGACAGTAGGCTGGGATATGGAGAGATTGAATATGTCCGTTAACACTCCAGCCAGCTAGTATGTGCATGCTCTGAGAACGTGTCTAGGGATGCCGTCTGGACCGGCAGCCTTGAGAGGGTTAACACGCTTAAATTAATGTTTAACATTTATTCTTTTTATTTAAATTTAATTCAATTATTTTTTTTAGGCGGTGGATCAGCTTTAATAATATCACCTTAAATGTCTTACTCAAGTCGGCAACGGCGAAGGCGAGCCCACAGTCCTTAGGAGCGGGCAGTGTCGGTGGCACTGTGTTATCCTCAAAGCGGGCGATGAAGGTGTTTAGCCTGTTGGTGTCTGCAACGTGTCTGGTTTTCCCTTTGTATTCCGTAATTGTCTGGAGTTCCTGCCACATACGTCTCTGAGCCATTGAATTGCGACTCCACTTTGTCTCTTTACTGACGTTTTCCCTGTTTGATTTCCTTATGGAGGGCATACTGTAACTGCACTGTTAATATTCGACCATATTCCCAGTCACCTTGCCGTGGTTAAATGCGGTGGTTCACACTTTCAGTTTCGCAAGAATGCTGCCATCTATCCACGGTTTTAGGTTTGGGTAGGTTTTCATAGCCACAGCGGGAACAACATCCCCTATACACTTCCTGTTGAACTCAAGTCACCGTGTCTGTGTATACGTGTCACGACTTCTGCCGAAGTCGGTTCCTCTCCTTATTCAGGCGGCTTTCGGCGGTCGACGACACCGGCTTTCCAGCCATCGCCGATCCACCTTTAATTTTTCCATTTGTCTTGTCTTGTTTTCAATTCCCTCAGTATTAGACGTGCATATAACCTTCTGTTACAGACATGGGGGGGCCATGTCTGTGTGTGGAAGTGTTTGTTGTTTCGTGTATGTGCACGCTAGACTGGTTTGCGCTGGGTTATGTCAACCCATATTGTGTTTAGTGTTCTTAGTGCCGTGTGTTTTGTTCGCTGAAATAAAAGGCTCCTTTGGCTACCCAACTTCTGTTCTCCTGCGCCTGACTCCCTTACAGCCAGTTACGCACACCTAACAATACGTCAATGTAATTCTCAGAGGCAACCCGGAACATATCCCAGTACACGTGATCAAAATCAATCCTGAAGCACGGCTTCCAGCGTTGAATATACCTTAGCACAGGTACTTCCTGTTTGAGTTGCTGCCTATAGGAGCAGAATAGAGTCGTGATCTGATTTGCAGAAGGGCGTTGGAGGGCCTTGTAGCCATCCCAAAAGGGAGAGTAACAATGGTCGAGAGTTTTTGAAGCGCGAGTACTACAGGCAATGTTTACATAGAATTTCGGTAGTGTTTTCCTCAAATTTCCTTTGTTAATATCCCCAGCTACAATATATCAGAGCCATGATTCCGTGAAACAGAGTATGTTACAGTCCCCAATTTCTCTCTGGAAGGAGATCCTTGCCCTGAGCTCGTCTACTTTATTGTCCAGGGACTGAACATTAGCGATTAATATACTCGGAAGCGGTGGATGGTGTGCACGCCTCCTGAGTCGGACTAGAAGTCCACTCCGAATACCTCTTCTCCGCCGGCAGCATCTTAGAGCAGCCTCTAGGATTATTTCAATTGCCTTGGTGGGTACGAACAAAGGATCCAATTTGGGAAAGTCGTATTTCTGGTCGGAATGCTGGCGAGTTACCGCCACTCTGTAATCCCAAAGTTATTTCCGGCTGTATGTAATAACACTAAAAACATTCTGGGCTAATAATGTAAGAAATAACACCCCTCCCCCCAAAATACTGCAAAGTTGCTTAGGAGCTAGAAGCAGAGCTGCCTAGCTCAATCTTTGTCAGCATAGAGTCTAGACAAAGACAGTAGGGGTTAATACAGGGACAGACAGGATTGGTCCATACAGTCAATACTGTTGACTCGGCACTCTACTATAGACATCTGACTCAACACACTGAGATAGCCACAGCAGATCATCAATATGTAGTGTGTGCATGCATACACTGGAGTACCACAGAGTTAGGAAGATCCTCTTTCTGATCAATGACTCAATTTCCCATAACTCTGGGGGGCTTTACTAGAGCAGTGACCTCTGACCTCGTCTCTCCCTTGGGTACAGGGGATTAACGGGGTGGCCATATTGGCATGTCTGAACGGGACAGGAGGAATACAGAAGGACAACAGTAGCAATTCCCCAGGTCATTGTGTTTAACAGAATGACAGAGGACTTGTATTGGGAAAAGATGTATGCATGAATGTAACTTCATTATAAAACAAGGACAGATCATTATTGATGAGGCATCTCTCAAGGGATGCCATTTGACTTACAATATTGATTTACAATATCTACAATATCGATTTACAACATTTGATTTACAATATCTCAGTTCTCAATATAGGTTTAAATCCTATGACATAAACATGACATTATATGAAAGCAGTGTTTGACACACACACACACACACACACACACACACACACACACACACACACACACACACACACACACACACACACTCATGCCCGCACGCAAACACACACACTCACGCACGCACACAAACACACCCACACACACAGCAACTACGTGAGCAAGCAGATCCTACTGATTAGTGGTGTATTGATGACAGTCATTACGGAGTAATTGATGCCTCCTTGCTGTGTCACCCAGCATAACACTAACACCCCGAAGACAGGACAGCATGGTTAAACAGGACAGCATGGTTGGTTGACTTCACTGTTTTACTTAACAGTCTTATGGAAGTCAACCAAAATTAGGCAGGTTCAGAGGTGACAGTTACTGTGCTTCAGGACTGAATGACTGTCTCGTCACAGCACAACATGCTATGCTCGCTGCAAACTAGCGTAAAAAGTTGACGTTTATGGACAAATGTCGGAATCTGCAGTAAGACTGTGAGAGCTTGTTGGTGCATGAGAGCGTGTACGGGGAGTGTGTGTGTGTGCATGTAGTGTGTATACGTGAGTGTGTGTCTTGGGGGATTAGACAGGTACAGTTGAAGTGGGAAGTTTACATACACTTAGGTTGGAGTCATTAAAACTCATTTTTCAACCACTCCACAAATTTCTTATTAACAAACTATAGTTTTGGCAAGTCAGTTAGGATATCTACTTTGTGCATGACACAAGTCACTTTTCCAACAATTGTTTACAGACAGATTATTTCACTTATAATTCACTGTATCACAATTCCAGTGCGTCAGAAGTTCATACACTAAGTTGACTGTGCCTTTAAACAGCTTGGCAAATTCCAGAAAATTATGTCACGCTTTAGAAGCTTCTGATAGGCTAAATGACATCATTTGAGTCAATTGGAGGTGTACCTGTGGATGTATTTCAAGGCCTACCTTCAAACTCAGTGCCTCTTTGCTTGATATCATGGGAAAATCTAAAGAAATCAGATAGGACCTCAGAAAAATAATTGTAGACCTCCACAAGTCTGGTTCATCCTTGGGAGCAATTTCCAAACACCTGAAGGTACCACGTTCATCTGTACAAACAATAGTACGCAAGTATAAACACCATGGGACCACACAGCCGTCATAACGCTCAGGAAGGAGATGCGTTCTGTCTCCTAGAGATGAACGTACTTTGGTGCGAAAAGTGCAAATCAATCCCAGAACAACAGCAAAGGACCTTGTGAAGATGCTGGAGGAAACAGGTACAAAAGTATCAATATCCACAGTAAAACGAGTCCAATATCGACATAACCTGAAAGGCCGTACAGCAAGGAAGAAGCCACTGCTCCAAACCGCCATAAAAAAGCCAGACTACGGTTTGCAACTGCACATGGGGACAAAGATCGTACTTTTTGGAGAAATGTCCTCTGGTCTGATGAAACAAAAATGGAACTGTTTGGCAATAATGACCATCGTTATGTTTGGAGGAAAAAGGGGGAGGCTTGCAAGCCAAAGAACACCATCCCAACCGTGAAGCACGGGGGTGGCAGCATCATGTTGTGGGCTGTGCTTTGCTGCAGGAGGGACTGGTGCACTTCACAAAATAGATGACATCATGAGGTAGGAAAATTATGTGGACATATTGAAGCAACATCTCAAGACACCAGTCAGGAAGTGAAAGCTTGGTCGCAAATAGGTCTTCCAAATGGACAATGACCCCACGCATACTTCCAAAGCTGTGGCAAAATTACTTCAGGACAAAAAAGTCAAGGTATTGGAGTGGCCATCACAAAGACCTCAATCCTATAGAAAATGTGTGGGCAGAACTGAAAAGCGTGTGCGAGCAAGGAGACCTACAAACCTGACTCAGTTAAATCAGCTCTGTCAGGAGGAATCGGCCAAAATTCACCCAACTTATTGTGGGAAGCTTTTGGAAGGCTACCCCGAAACATTTGACCCAAGCAAAACAATTTAAGGGCAATGCTATCAAATAATTCTTGAGTGTATGTAAACTTCTGACCCACTGGGAATGTGATGAAATAAATAAAACCTGAAATAAATCATTCTCTCCGCTATTATTCTGACATTTCACATTCTTAAAATAAAGTGGTGATCCTAACTGACCTAAGACAGGGAATTTTTACTAGGAATACATTTCAGGAATTGTGAAAAACTGAATTTAAATGTATTTGGCTAAAGTGTATGTAAACTTCTGACTTCAACTGTATGTTCCGGATCACTAAGAACAGAGAACGTGTAACAGGTCATCTGAGAAAGGGTGAGCAGGCGTGATTCATTCCTCTACTGACAGATGCAGGTCATTGGTGGCTACATGTACCTGTCTCCACTAAATAATATAAGCCTATGAAGCTTAACTCATATTCACTACTATAACTAGCAGTCTGACACATTACCACAGGAACAAACTAGGAACTATCAGACTTGCATGTACTGATAAAGCACATTTAACTGCCTCTCTATTTCATTGATAAGAGAATTGACGGATCCTCTAATTCAGGAACAAGGCATTCCTAGAATCTAACTATATTACTATAATATTACTCTCTCTCTCTCTCTCTCTCTCTCTCTCTCACTCTCTCTCTCTCTCTCTCTCTCTCTCTCTCTCTCTCTCATATACGATGGTGGGTTTTGCAACATATGATACAAATGCATCATACCGGCTATATTTCTGTAAGTTCATTTCTTGTAAGTTACATACAGTGGGGCAAAAAAGTATTTAGTCAGCCACCAATTGTGCATGTTCTCCAACTTAAAAAGATGAGAGAGGCCTGTAATTTTCATCATAGGTACACTTCAGCTATGACAGACAAAATGAGAAAAAAAATCCAGAAAATCACATTGTAGGATTTTTAATGAATTTATTTGCAAATTATGGTGGAAAATAAGTATTTGGTCACCTACGAACAAGCAAGATTTCTGGCTCTCACAGACCTGTAACTTCTTCTTTAAGAGGCTCCTCTGTCCTCCACTCGTTACCTGTATTAATGGCACCTGTTTGAACTTGTTATCAGTATAAAAGACACCTGTCCACAAACTCAAACAGTCACACTCCAAACTCCACTATGGCCAAGACCAAAGAGCTGTCAAAGGACACCAGAAACAAAATTGTAGACCTGTACCAGGCTGGGAAGACTGAATCTGCAATAGGTAAGCAGCTTGGTTTGAAGAAATCAACTGTGGGAGCAAGTATTAGGAAATGGAAGACATACAAGACCACTAATAATCTCCCTCGATCTGGGGCTCCACACAAGATCTCACCCCGTGGGGTCAAAATGATCACAAGAACGGTGAGCAAAAATCCCAGAACCACACGGGGGGACCTAGTGAATGACCTGCAGAGAGCTGGGACCAAAGTAACAAAGCCTACCATCAGTAACACACTACGCCGCCAGGGACTCAAATCCTGCAGTGCCAGACGTGTCCCCCTGCTTAAGCCAGTACATGTCCAGGCCCATCTGAAGTTTGCTAGAGAGCATTTGGATGATCCAGAAGAAGATTGGGAGAATGTCATATGGTCAGATGAAACCAAAATAGAACTTTTTTGGTAAAAACTCAACTCATGTTTGGAGGACAAAGAATGCTGAGTTGCATCCAAACAACACCATACCTACTGTGAAGCATGGGGTTGGAAACATCATGCTTTGGGGCTGTTTTTCTGCAAAGGGACCAGGACGACTGATCCGTGTAAAGGAAAGAATGAATGGGGCCATGTATCGTGAGATTTTGAGTGAAAACCTCCTTCCATCAGCAAGGGCATTGAAGATTAAACGTGGCTGGGTCTTTCAGCATGACAATGATCCCAAACACACCGCCAGGGCAACGAAGGAGTGGCTTCGTAAGAAGCATTTCAAGGTCCTGGAGTGGCCTAGCCAGTCTCCAGCTCTCAACCTCATAGAAAATCTTTGGAGGGAATTGAAAGTCCGTGTTGCCCAGCAACAGCCCCAAAACATCACTGCTCTAGAGGAGATCTGCATGGAGGAATGGGCCAAAATACCAGCTTAAGTGTGTGAAAACCTTGTGAAGACTTACAGAAAACGTTAGACCTCTGTCATTGCCAACAAAGGGTATATAACAAAGTATTGAGATAAACTTTTGTTATTCGCCAAATACTTATTTTCCACCATAATTTGCAAATAAATTCATTAAAAATCCTACAATGTGATATTCTGGATTTTTTCCCCCTAATTTTGTCTGTCATAGTTGAAGTGTACCTATGATGAAAATTACAGGCCTCTCATCTTTTTAAGTGGGATAACTTGCACAATTGGTGGCTGACTAAATACTTTTTCCCCCCACTGTATATTGAAAACTTGATTGCTGACATGCAAAATATTTTGGGGAAATATCAACAATGGACTAATGAAACAAATACCAAAAGATAGTTTTAGGGTTGAATTGTCCTTTAAGATTGTGTGTGATTGATGCAGTAATTCGGGTAGTTACTGTCTCTGCCATCTCTCAGTCTCCGAGTCAAACACACTAGTCTGGACCTGTTGAGTTGTGCGAGTGTTATTTATGCAAAAAACATACTAACAATGTCCCAGCCCTTAGGAGGCACACACACACACACACACACACACACACACACACACAAACACACACACGCAAACACATTCAGACACTACACTGAAGGCTGCACACAGTTGCTCAACAGGCTATGACTCAACAACTGGCAGTAGGAACAAAGAAATGTGCCCGCTTTGTGTGTGAGCATTCCCTCAGAGTGAGATATGTGGCAGAGGGGACCCACGGCACAGATTACTGCACAATGGTGCACAGGCATGCACACATACACACACACACACAGACACACAGCTAATTTTTGTTAACAATAGATTCCAGAGCACAGAAACCTTCAAGCGTGTGAAGGTTCCGAGGCTTTGGAACTTCCCTATTCAGTCTGGCACCACGGAGAGGGCTTCCTTCCCTGTGTTATTGTCCATGGAGCTCCAGTGTCGGGCTCAACTACACACACACACACACACACACACACACACACACACACACACACACACACACACACACACACACACACACACACACACACACACACACACACACACGTAAACACACATTAAACACACACTCACTGTACTTTGAGGCTATTGTTGTTCAGAAGTACTTCCTCTGTGGACAGAGAGACAGAGCCAGTCAAACGGACATCATTCATCAAAGTCTGGCTTAGATGTCTGTTTACACACTGGACTTCTAAGGCACAACCCTCATAATATATCGCTATTTTCCTGTTTTAGGCTCCTCAATTGCAAGTGGATGTCTCTAGGACAGGATTTGCCCTGAGCGTCCATTGAATGCCAAAAACAGCCTTTGAGACGCATGTTTGACAACCAGCTCTAAAATGGTTGAAGGTGTACAATGCAGAAATCGCTCCGCCATTTCCTGGTTGCTAAACTTCTAATTGTTTGCCTAATTTCAGTTTATGTGACAAAACAAGCAAGTACAGTGTAGAGAATCATTGTACAATCTAAACCGCTGTGAAATATATTTTGCATAACCAAAAATATAGTATTTTCAGCTGTTTGAAACTGGTGTACAAAACCAAAAGTAAAAGACGCAAAACGAAACTTAAGATCGGAAAGCATAGTAATAGCGCACATAGAACAGATCTACCGCTTCTTAGACTTGCTTTCAATGTGAATGACAGATCTATAGCTTCTACGTGAATTTGTTCGGGACGCCTAAAAAGTTACATATTGCAGCTTTAATATGTTTCTGTTTATGGAGCAGTTGTTTATAATATTATGACACATATTTTACAGCCCCTGTGCTTTGTGTGTCTGTCTGTGAGATATGTGTGTTAGTCTGTGGTTTGTGTGTTTGTGTGTCTGTCCGTGGTGTGTGTGTCAGTGGAGGCTCCTCAGAGGAGGAAGGGGATGACCATCCTCCTCAATTTCATAAAAATAAAAATAATTAAATATTTAAGAAGTTATCCTTTTTAGATAAAACTATACTAAATACGCTGAAATGTCACCAAAAAATGTATTAAAACACTGTTTTGCCTTGAAGGTCTACATTAGCCTCACCAGCACTCTGTAGGGTAGCACCATGGTGTAGCCGGAGGACAGCTAGCTTTCGCCCTCCTCTGGGTACATTCAATACAAAATACAAGACTTCAATACAAAACCTAGGAGGCTCCTGGTTCTCACCCCCTGGTTCTCACCCCCTTCCAAAGACTTACACAGTAATTATGACAAATTCCGGAGGATGTCCTCCAACCTATCAGAGCTCTTACAGCATGAACTGACATGTTGTCCACCTAATCAAAGGATCAGAGAATGAATCTACTACTGAAGGCATTAGCTACAGCTAGCTACCACTGCAGTGCATAAAATGTGGTGAGTTGTTGATTCAAAGAGAGAAAGACAATAGTTGAACAGTTTTGAACAAATTAATTTCTTCCTAAATTAAGAAGCAAGAGAGAGAGAAAGAGAGAGAGAAAGAGAGAGATAGCTATAATTGGTAGTATTTTTATTTTAACTTAGCTAGTTGAATGCAGTTAGCTAGTTTAGCATACTCAAACACCCGGCTCAAACAGAGAGGGATGCTATTTTAGCTAACTGGCTATGGCTATTCAACACTGGAACTCTTCCAAGTCAAGGTAATCTTTTGGCAGTGGTGAAAAAAGTACCCAATTGTCCTACTTGAGTAAAAGTTAAGGTACCTTAATATAAATGACTCAAGTAAAAGTGAAAGTCGCTGAGTAAAATAATACTTGAGTAAAAGTCTAAAAGTGTTTTCTTTTAAATATAGTTAAGTATCAAAAGTAAATGTAATTGCTAAAATGTACTTAAGTATCACAAGTAAAAGTACGGGTCCCATTTTCTATTTTTTTTTTTTTTTACAGATAGCCAGGGGCTCAATCTAACACTGAGACATAATTTATAAACAAAGCATGTGTTTAGTGATTCCGCCAGATTAGAGGCAGTAGGGATGACCAGGGATGTTCTCTTTATAAGTGGGTGAATTAGACAATTTTCCTGTCTTGCTAATAAGTATTCAAAATGTAACGAGTACTATTGGGTGTCAGGGAAAATGTATCGAGTAAAAAGTACCAAATTTTCTTGTGGTGAAGTAAAAGTTGTTAAAAATGTAAATAGTAAAGTAAAGTACAGATACCCCAAAAAACGACTTAAGTAGTACTTGAAAGTATTTTTACTTAAGTACTTTACACCACTGGCTTTTGGTTTTATTAAATTATTGCCACCGGGATCCGCCACTGTAACTGCTAAACTGCTTTCTGACGGTACTCTACTGCATGATTGTAGCGGGTTGACTAATGTGTTATTTCTAGTAGCTATGTTGACTAAGAGATAACAATGTAGGCTGTGTGTAGTGGTTTGCAGTATGAATGTTTGGCTTGGAAAGTCTTTTTGCCTGCTCACAGACAGCTGATGTGTTGTGCACTGAAGTCCGCAAGCGAAGGGAAAAGGTGAGAGGAGCAGAGCGAGTAGATAGTTGCGAGAGGGAATTATACTGTGTATACTAGCAAAGTGAGCAAAGTGATCAGGCTTTTTTATGTGGCTGCAATGAAAGTGAACTTTGTTTGTGTGTGATCGGGGTGTATTCATTCCGCCGATTCTGCTGAAAAACGTATTTCTTAAACGAAAGCAAACTGTTGGACTAATGATTACACCCTAGATCAGCTAGATGTAGGCAAGAGTGTGCAATGCGGTATCGAATGTGTCAATGTCTGTCACGTTGATTACTCAAAATTCTTTCGACCTGTGCGCCTACGTTGTAAACTTTCATTCATCGACTAGGTTGTAACAACCTCATGATGGGTACAGGGAAAATGTATGCATAAACCTATCGATGTTACATTGAGCTGGGGGAATGGAATATGAATGACAGTCATCCAATATGCTGTAATAAAAATTAGGCCATGCTCATGAAATATAAATAATCAATTTTAAATGGCACCGACCGCCAGTGATGTCTGTCTGTGGTGTGTGTGTCTGTCTGTGGTGTCTGTCTGTGGTGTCTGTCTGTGGTGTCTGTCTGTGGTGTCTGTCTGTGGTGTCTGTCTGTGGTGTCTGTCTGTGGTGCGCGTGCATGTGATGTGTTCTGCTGGGTAATAGTATGCTTGTCCCAAATGTATTCGTCTCTTGCACACTTATCTGATCTTGCCCTAACTCATGCCTCTCTACAGCTCCCACTGGAGGCTCAGCACACACACACACACACATGGAGAAAGAGGGGGCCCAGTTAAAAGACTGTTCTCTTTTTAAGAAGCTGTCAAACCGGTTCTCCCCAGTCCACTCTGCAGAGAGACGAGGCATTGTCCAAGGATTGTGTTGTGCCTGAGAGGAACAGACAAAATAGTTAGGCAAAGAGAGTCTGAAAAGATCAAAGACATTAAGTGTGGCCTCAAACTATACACACACACAGAGAGAGAGACACACACACACTGACACACACCTCCAGCAATACAGCTGAGACTTGTGGGGTTTTTTAACCTTAGGACGCAGGTCATATCTGACAGACAGAACTACAACTTTACTGCATTCTATTCTATTCTTTTTCATTTAGACAGTTGGGACAAAACTTTGACGGGAAGACGCACGTAAAAGTGGAAGATGAAAGTTAATATGCCTAGTTCCAGTGATTTAAAGTATCTGTCCAGTGTTGCAGATTTTAGATGACCTAAAATGACTTACAATAGGAATTAAATAGATGTCCTTCCAAAAAAAAGTGAATTAAGGATGTTAAAAAGCAGCCTTTCTCTTGGCCATGCTTGGCCTGTTAGGAAGCAACAGAGTGGTTTGGGCATATACTGCAACAAAAAATATATATATATTTGACAGCTCAGCCAATGAGATGCACATACAGTTAGATATTGAAATGAGTTCCCAAGTGGGGGCACTGGGGCAGACTGCCTGAGCCTGGCTGCACCAAGTCAAATAGTATGGATGGATTCAGGACGCACGATGGAACTACTAGAGCACTTTACTATAACCGCAATACACTGCATTCAGAAAGTATTTATACCCCTTGACTTCACCCATCTATAGTACACACAATAACCCCTAATGACCAAGTGAAAACATGTTTTTAGACATTTTTGAAAATTTATTGAAAATGAAATACAGAAATATTTCATTGACATAAGTATTAACACCCCTGAGTCAATACATGTTAGAATTACCTTTGGCAACGATTACAGCTGCGGTTTCCTTCCTCGCCGGCAACTGAGTTAGGAAGGACGCCTGTATCTTTGTAGTGACTGGGTTTATTGATACACCATCCAAAGTGTAATTTATAACTTCACCATGCTCAAAGGGATTCAATGTCTGCTTGTTCTATTTTTACCTATCTACCAATAGGTGCTCTTCTTTGCGAGGCATTGGAAAACCTCCCTGGTCTTTGTGGATAAATCTGTGTTTGAAATTCACTGCTCGACTGAGGGACCTTACAATTATCTGTATGTGCAGGGTACAGAGATGAGGTCATTCAAAAAACATGTTTAAAACTATTATTGCACGCAGAGTGAGTCCATGCAATTTATTCAGCACATTCTTGCTCCTGAACGTATTTAGGCTTGTCATACATTTTTTTTTATTCGTAAACATTTCTAAAAACATAATTCCACTTTGATATTATGGGGTATTGTGTGTAGGCCAGTGACACAAAATCTCAAATTAGTCAATTTTAAATTTAGTCTGTAACACATCAAAATGTGGAAAAAGACTAGGGGTGTGACTACTTTCTGTCTGCACTGTAAATGCAGACAGATTACTTCACTAGCATGAGTTGTTTCTGAACTTTGCTTTGTCACTATATTCCCAATTTCTGTGTTGTTAGCTACTTAACTAGCTAGCTAGCCGTGAAGCTACCTAGCTAGCTACTGCTGCTACCTACTGTTTATCAGTCAACAACTTAACAAGGTTGCTCTTGACATAACACTTTTAGCTAGGTTAGAAACCACACGATTTAAAATATAAGGGAATGGCGAGATGGTTGTTGTGTGGAGGATCTGACTTGTTTTCTTGTTGGTTAGCCAGATAGCAGCAATAGCTAATGTTAGCATGCCAGCAGGCCACTGTTACAAATCACATACTTTGAAATAGAAGTAACTGGCAAGATAGTTGTTGCATAGGCTTTGTATTTATTGCTAACACCAGCTGTGGATTGATTGGCTTGCTAGCTAGCTTGATTGTGTGTAGTGAGTGTGCACTCCTGAGCCCGAGTCTCCTCTAGTCTCGAGAAGGATCCTTCTTCCCACCGGAGAATTTGGAAAAAGTAAAAAGCTGCTGGACCAATCACATACGGGCCTGTTTTGATCACATACGGGCCTGTTTTGATCACATACGGGCCTGTTTTGATCACATACGGGCCTGTTTTGGCAAAAGAGGATGAAATCCTTATCCAAGCAAATTTCATGTGTTTTCTTAAACGGTTTGTTTCAAAAACAAGTCTGAGATGGGGTTTTACTGAGTTTTTTCTCTAATTAATGCTCTGGCCACAACTACAAGTAAAGGACGAGTCAACAACATTATTTAGTTATGCGCAAACAGAATATGAGCTTTTAACTGGACAGTTACTTTAAGACAGGATCTTCCCTTCATTCTGGTCAGGTGATTCTACTTTACACGCAACCCTACACACACATTCGCACAAAAACACACAGACGCACACACACACACTGCCTGCATTCCTGAGGGTTAACTGTACATTAGCATCATGTGACAGTGAGAAATGTGCCTCAACGAGCACCAATTAGGGCCCAGGAAACATTTGTGTGCATGTGCATGTGCGTGTGTGTGCCTATGCGCATATGTGTTTGTGTGGCTGAGCATATGCATGTGTATATGATATGTGTTTCCTCATCCACATACTTCCTTACTTGCTGTGTCCCCAACCCTTATTAAATCTATCACTATGACTTGTTTTGCCAGGCGTAAATCTTCTCTGTCTCTAACCACACCCTGTAATAACCCCAGCCTCCTATCTTAACACTAGAACCACTAAAGCAGTCATTTGGACTGCTCCTGAATTTAATTGTTTTATTACTCTGCTATTTTTTAAGTCATGCCCCCTCTGTCCTTGACCTTTCCTATATAAGTCTACATAACACACTGTCGTTGCTAAACAGAAGTGGAGTTATCAACAGTTTAAGAAGGGCATGTACTTTTTTGAATGGTTGTGCTCATCCTTCTCCTGAAAGTAGAGCCTGCTCCACTCCTTCTCCTGACAGTAGAGCCTGCTCCACTACTTCTCCTGAAAGTAGAGCCTGCTCCGCTCCTTCTCCTGACAGTAGAGCCTGTTCCGCTCCTTCTCCTGACAGTAGAGCCTGCTCCGCTCCTTCTCCTGACAGTAGAGCCTGCTCCACTCCTTCTCCTGACAGTAGAGCCTGCTCCGCTCCTTCTCCTGCCAGTAGAGCCTGCTCCGCTCCTTCTCCTGCCAGTAGAGCCTGCTCCGCTCCTTCTCCTGACAGTAGAGCCTGCTCCGCTCCTTCTCCTGCCAGTAGAGCCTGCTCCGCTCCTTCTCCTGCCAGTAGAGCCTGCTCCGCTCCTTCTCCTGACAGTAGAGCCTGCTCCGCTCCTTCTCCTGACAGTAGAGCCTGCTCCGCTCCTTCTCCTAACAGTAGAGCCTGCTCCGCTCCTTCTCCTGACAGTAGAGCCTGCTCCGCTCCTTCTCCTGACAGTAGAGCCTGCTCCACTCCTTCTCCTGACAGTAGAGCCTGCTCCGCTCCTTCTCCTGACAGTAGAGCCTGCTCCGCTCCTTCTCGAGCCTGCTCCACTCCTTCTCCTGACAGTAGAGCCTGCTCCACTCCTTCTCCTGACAGTAGAGCCTGCTCCGCTCCTTCTCCTGACAGTAGAGCCTGCTCCACTCCTTCTCCTGACAGTAGAGCCTGCTCCACTCCTTCTCCTGACAGTAGAGCCTGCTCCGCTCCTTCTCCTGACAGTAGAGCCTGCTCCACTCCTTCTCCTGACAGTAGAGCCTGCTCCGCTCCTTCTCCTGACAGTAGAGCCTGCTCCGCTCCTTCTCCTGACATTAAAGTGCTCTGCCCAGTTGATAATCCCCCTGATAATTATCTCAAAACTGAACCTAAACTAGAGGCCTACTAAAATAAATGTCACACATATAACAACAGATGAGATAAATTAACTTGATGAGTGACTTGTTGAGTGAGCGGAGGCAAATTATGCATAATTATGTAATCACCAATTGTGAATGAAGAACAGCAGTCCAAGTTTTATCAACCTACACTTGTCTACTTGGAGCACACAGTGAGAGCATGCGTAATTTACAAAATCTGAATGAAAACGACACAGGTGGTGGGGAAGAAATTAATCATGACCTCTCTTTATGATTATTCTTCTGATTCTGAGCCACAGCTTACACCTTCGAGGCCTATTGCACAAAAAGCTGACCACGCTACCACCATTTTTTATTTTTTTTATTTAACCTTTATTTAACTAGGCAAGTCAGTTAAAAACAAATTCTTATTTACAATGACTTCCTACACCGGCCAAACGCAGACAACGCTGGGCCAAGTGTGCGCCACCCTGTGGGACTCCCAAACACGGCCGGTTGTGATACAGCCTGGATTCGAACCAGGGTGTCTGTAGTGACGCCTCCAGCACTGAGATGCAGTGCCTTAGACCTCGGCACCAAATGAAACAGTGAGACAGGAGCGAGTACGGGACAGCACCATTTGGATAGAACAAGCCGGTGACAATGGTACAGGCCGATAATCAGCACAAAATGTATGGGATACCTTTCTTTGGAGAAACCATGTCACGCGATCGTTTGTACAGAGCAGCAAACACTGACAATAATTGACTCCTGTCATATCGACACAGTGCATTCGGAAAGTATTCAGACCCCTTGACTTTTTCCACATTTTGTTACATTACAGCCTTATTCTAAAATGTATTAAATAGTTTCACATTCAATAATATCACATTTACATAAGTATTCAGACCCTTTACTCAGTTCTTTGTTGTAGCACCTTTAGCAGTGATTACAGCCTTGAGTCTTCTTGGGTATGACGCTACAAGCTTGGCATATCTGTATTTGGAGAGTTTCTTCCATTCTTCTCTGCAGATGTTCTCAAGTTCTGCCAGGTTGGATGGGGAGCGTCGCTGCACAGCTATTTTCAGGTCTCTCCAGAGACGTTTGATTGGGTTCAAATCTGGGCCACTCAAGGACATTCAGAGACTTGTCCCGAAGCCACTCCTGCGTTGTCTTGGCTGTGTGCTTAGGGTCGTTGTCCTGTTGGAAGGTGAACCTTTGCCCCAGTCTGAGGTCCTGAGCGCTATGGAGCACGTTTTCATCAAGGATCTCTCTGTACTTTGCTCCGTTCATCTTTCCTTCAAACCTGACTAGTCTCCCAGTCCATGCCGCTGAAAAACATCCCCACAGCATGATGCTGCCACCACCATGCTTCATCGTAGAGATATTGCCAGATTTCCTCCAGACGTGACACTTGGCATTCAGGCCAAAGAGTTCAATCTTGGTTTCATCAGACCAGAGAATCTTGTTTCTCATGGTCTGAGAGTCTTTAGGTGCCTTTTGGTAAGCTCCAAGCAGGCTGTCATGTGCCGTTTACCGAGGAGTGGCTTCCGTCTGGCCACTCTACCATAAAGGCCTGATTGGTGGAGCGCTGCAGAGATGATTGTCCTTCTAGAAGGTTCTCCCATCTCCACAGAGGAACTATGGAGCTCTGTCACAGTTACCATTGGGTTCTTGGTCACCTTAGTGACCAAGGCCCTTCTCCCCCGATTGCTCAGTTTGGCCTGGCCGCCAGCTCTAGAAAGTTCAAAACTTCTTCCATTTAAGAATGACAGAGGCCACTGTTCTTGGAGACCTTCAACGCTGCAGACATTTTTTGGTACCCTTCTACAGACCTGTGCCTCGACACAATCCTTCCTCGGAGCTCTACGGATAATTCCTTTGACCACACACAACCAACTTATTATTTTTGCGATATATGAAATATATGAATTACACTGTTAGAATGTTGCAGTCAGAATGACTGTTCATTAGCTTGAAGGGGGTCAAATAAAAGTGTTTTAATCACATGCTTCGTAAACAAGTAAACAAGGTGCTGACTAACAGTGAAATACTTACTTACGGGCCTTCCCAACAACGCAGAGAGAAAGAAAATAGAGAAATAATGAAAAGTAAAACACGTAATAATAAAAGTAATTATAAATACACAATGAGTAATGATAAGTTCTAGTATTATAAAGCCCACATGCAGTCTTTTTTAGTTTATTATTTATTGATGTCACGATCGTGTGGAGGAGAGACGGACCAAAACGCAGCATGAGGAAAATAAGCCATCTTCTTTTATTTATAAAGGCAAAACGAAACAAAACACTTACAAACTATCAAAACAACAAACGACCGTGAAGCTATAAACGTAGTGCACATACACAGGCTACAAACGTTCACCATAGACAATTCCCCACAACAAACTAAAGCCTATGGCTACCTTAAATATGTCTCCCAATCAGAGACAACAGAAACCAGCTGTCTCTAATTGGGAACCCATTCAGGCAACCATAGACTTTCCTAGACAACTACACACAACATAGACACTGCTAGACAACTATACTAAACATAAACCCAACTACTCTAAATAAACCCCCTAAACCTTACAATCACCCTGGACACTACAAAACCCACATAAATACCCATGTCACACCCTGACCTAACTAAAATAATAAATAAAACAAAGAATACTAAGGCCAGGGCGTGACATAAGCCCCCCCCTTAAGGTGCGAACTCCGGGCGCACCAGCACAAAGTCTAGGGGAGGGTCTGGGTGGGCATCTGACCACGGTGGTGGCTCAGGCTCAGGGCGAGGTCCCCACCCCACCATAGTCAATCCCAGCTTATATCTCCCCCTACAAATGACCACCCTCATATTACCCCCACTTAATCTTTTGGGTAACATCGACACAAGGGGCAGCACCGGGATAGAGGAATAGCTCAGGACAAAGGGATAGCTCAGGACAGAGGGATAGCTCAGGATAGAGAGGTAGCTCAGGATAGAGAGGTAGCTCAGGATAGAGGGGCAACTCCGGACTGAAAGGCAGCTCCGGACAGAGAGACAGCTCTGGACTGAGGGGCAGTTCTGAATAAATAGCCGCTCTGGGCTGAGGGACAGCTCATGACTGGCTGACGGCTCTGGACGCTCATGGCTGGCTGACGGCTCTGGACGCTCATTGCTGGCTGACGGCTCTGGACGCTCATGGCTCACTGACGGCTCTGGCAGATCCTGTCTGGTTGGCGGCTCTGGCAGATCCTGTCTGGTTGGCGGCTCTGGCAGATCCTGTCTGGTTGGCGGCTCTGGCAGATCCTGTCTGGTTGGCGGCTCTGGCAGATCCTGTCTGGTTGGCGGCTCTGGCAGATCCTGACTGACGAATGGCTCTAGCGGCTCCTGACTGACTAACGGCTCTGACGGCTCTGTACAGACGGGCGGCTCTACTGGCTCGGGACAGACGGATGGCTCAGACGGCACTGGGCAGACGGATGGCTCAGACGGCGCTGGGGAGACGGATGGCTCAGACGGCGCTGGGGAGACGGATGGCTCAGACGGCGCTGGGGAGACGGATGGCTCAGACGGCGCTGGGGAGACGGATGGCTCAGACGGCGCTGGGGAGACGGATGGCTCAGATGGCGCTGAGGAGACGAATGGCTCAGACTGATCCTGTCTGGCGGAAGGCTCTAGCGGCTCCTGTCTGGCGGAAGGCTCTGTAGGCTCATGGCAGACGGGCGGCTTTGCAGGCTCATGGCAGACGGGCAGCTTTGAAGGCTCAGTACAGACGGGCAGTTCAGTCACCGTTGGGCAGACGGCAGACTCTGGCCGGCTGAGACGCACTGTAGGCCTGGTGCGTGGTGCCGGAACTGGAGGTACCGGGCTAAGGACACGCACCTTCAGGCTAGTGCGGGGAACAACAACAGGGCACACTGAGTTCTCAAGGCGCACTATATGCCTGGTGCGTGGTACCGGACTGATGGCACGCACCTCAGGACGAGTGCGGGGAGAAATAACAGTGTGTACAGGACTCAGGAGACGCACAGGTGGCTTAGTGCGTGGTGCCGGAACTGGAGGCACTGGGCTGGAGACACGCACCATAGGGAGAGTGCGTGGTGGAGGAACAGGGCTCTGAAAACGCACTGGAAGCCTGGTGCGTGGTGTAGGCACTGGTGGTACTAGGCTGGGGCGGGGAGGTGGCGCCGGAAATACCGGACCGTGCAGGCGTACTGGCTCCCTTGAGCACCGAGCCTGCCCAACCTTACCTGGTTGAATGCTCCCCGTCGCCCGACCAGTGCGAGGAGGTGGAATAACCCGCACCGGTCTATGTAGGCGAACCGGGGGCACCATGCGTAAGGCTGGTGCCATGTAAGCCGGCCCAAGGAGACGTACTGGTGGCCAGATATGTAGGGCCGGCTTCATGACATTTGGCTCAATGCCCAATCTAGCCCTACCAGTGCGGGGAGGTGGAATAACCCGCACTGGGCTATGCACCCGTACAGGAGACACCGTGCGCTCTACTGCGTAACACGGCGTCTGCCCGTACTCCCGCTCTCCACGGTAAGCCTGGGAAGTGGGCGCATGTCTCCTACCTGCCCTTGGCCCACTACCTCTTAGCCCCCCCCCCCAAGAAATTTTTGGGTAGTACTCACGGGCTTTTCAGGCTTCCAGCCACGTCTCCTTGCTGCCTCCTCATATCTCCGCCTCTCTGCCTTCGCTGCCTCCAGCTCAGCTTTGGGGCGGTTATATTCTCCTGGTATTTCACGGTCCAGAATTTCCTCCCAATTCCAATAGTCCAGTGTAGGTGGGTCCTGTTGTTGTTGCACACGCTGCTTGATCCGATGTTGGTGGGGAATTCTGTCACGGTAGTCCTCCTCCTCTTCAACTGAAAAGGAGGAGTACTGATTCGACCAAAACGCAGCATGAGGAAAATAAGCCATCTTCTTTTATTTATAAAGAAGGCAAAACGAAACAAAACACTTACAAACTATCAAAACAACAAACGACCGTGAAGCTATAAACGTAGTGCACATACACAGGCTACAAACGTTCACCATAGACAATTCCCCACAACAAACTAAAGCCTATGGCTACCAATCAGAGACAACAGAAACCAGCTGTCTCTAATTGGGAACCCATTCAGACAACCATAGACTTTCCTAGACAACTGCACACAACATAGACACTGCTAGACAACTATACTAAACATAAACCCAACTACTCTAAATAAACCCCCTAAACCTTACAATCACCCTGGACACTACAAAACCCACATAAATACCCATGTCACACCCTGACCTAACTAAAATAATAAAGAAAACAAAGAATACTAAGGCCAGGGCGTGACAATTGATTTTAAAATAATTGTGAAAATGCTATGCTATGTCTGATAAATCACTGTGTGTGTTTATTTCATTAAAATTACTCCAAATGTATTTCCCTGAGCCTCCTTTTGCTATTGAAATGCGGGCATGTTGATACACATTTTATATATTTAAATTCACAACCCTTATTGACAGATAGGTTCGTTTAGACTATAGAGCCTACCCCGCCTACCCCTTAAAAGTAAGAGGATACATATGCAAATAAAAGATGACTGGTCATTGGTTAGAATAATCCGATCAGATTGTTATGTCATGATCTTGGCCAAAAACTCCATCCCACTCTAACAGGCTAAAATGACAGGATTTATTTTCAAACAGCTCTTATACAAAAATAGCATTATCATCATTTTCACAATTCCCAAGTGTTATTTGGACCTCATAATGTAGAAATGGAAAAACAGGAAAATATGTTTTTGACTGCAGGCTCTTTGCAGGCTAAATGTTATGGGTAGCAACAGTCAACCTGATTCCGCTGGTCTCCTCTTCATACACACACACACACACACACACACACACACACACACACACACACACACACACACACACACACACACACACACACACACACACACACACACACACACACACGTTCACACAAACACACACACTGGTCATCTCCTCATGTTCTTACAGGACGCTCCCCTTGGCTGTGACTGTGCATGTGTGCCATCCTGGAGCGAGTGTGTGGGTGTGAGTGTGTTCTGACAGAGGGATGAGTGAATGTGTGTCGGTTGACTGTCAGACCCTCACACCTGCCTAAACTTGCCCACAGGTTCTGCACTCTTAACATAGTCCGGTCAGGGAGGTGTGTCCTCACTACGGTATGTTCTGACTCGGATGGAGAGCTTATCCCATCTACCGCAACACCCTACATCCTGTCTACAGCCTGTCTACATCTCTCTCTCTCTCTCAGGTTTTTAATCTGTACCTTCCCGCACAAGTCCCTTGGAATGTCCTGTCACTGGCACGACCAAGGATTCCACGGGTCACCATGGAGACCAAGGATTCCTGAGGTCTAGGGCAGGGCAGTCCCAGGTAGGTGTGATTTCACAGGTTGACTAACACATACTCAGACACACATAAATCCTATGCACACTTGGACTGTGAGTGTCTGATATATTTATTGTCTGCAACATTTGCTGATGAGTAGAGAACGATCTCTATCTCGAACGGACGGGGGGGATGGACAGACGGGAGGACGGACAGACCCCCCTCTAGTAAGACAAGATAATCCCAAGCAGACGGTCACACATGATGTTCATATCACCTGCATTCCTCACACAGCCTACCATGTGGGAGTGTGCGTTTGTGCATGTGAGCATGTGTGTGTTTTACACTTAATCCGTAGAGTTAAGTAAACCTGGTCCCACAGAAAGATAATCTATAGAACTAACATAGTCCTAAATGCACAGTAACATAGCCTTTCCACATATTATGGGACTGTTGTGGCAGGATTTTGGCCGTTATAACTTCTCAAGGGTTATGCTATTGTTCTTCGATGGACTGTGATGTTACGCCTTTCATAGACTCATGTTATGTCTGCACCCTAACACAAGGCCATTGTGTTCTGGAACTGTTGCTTGTATCAAAGAACTGTTGTGTAAACAATATGATTGTGTTATCACCTCCCACTATATAAGGGACATGTAACCATTTATGCTTTGAGTTCTTCCCTATGAAAGCAGAGATAGATCTCCCTCGCATAAATAGTCTCTGCCTTAATGTTTGGAGCGAGGTTGCTACAGTAGAACATTGCAGTGAATTGGAATGTCTGTTCTATTTGGTCCTAATTCTATAGCTGGTGCCCCTCTATATAGGGAGAACTGTGTGCCTCCTCCTGCCCAGAGCAGCTGTATCTGCCCACTGAGACGGGGAACATCCTCTGTTAATCCTCCCCCTGTCATTTGGAGCTTAGACACACGTGACCAGGGTCTGTCATATGGATCATATAGAGCTTAGGCATGCAGAATGCAGAATGCCCAGAGCTTATGCACAACTGTACATTCATTCCAGGGTGTGAGAACAACATATGCTTACCCATACCACCGAGTGGGCCAGTGGAGTCAGTGATGAGCTCACAACAACATGGTTGTACCCCAAGGTTGTGACCCAACTAAGGACAAAATCATAACCTAGTACTAGTCTGTGACCCTAGACGAACTGGTCTTGACCCACCTTGAGTAAACACTTCTCCACACTTGAGCAATGACTGACACGCCCCAAAGTTCTTGTGAATCTCTGGATCCTGGACTTCCTGGTGGGCCGCCCCCAGGTGGTGAGGGTAGGCAACAACACATCCACCACGTTGACCCTCCTCCTGTACTCCCTGTTCACCCACGACTGCTTGGCCGCGCACGACTCAAACACCATCATTAAGTTTGCCGATGACACAGCGGTGGTAGGTGGCCTGATCACCGACGATGATAAGACAGCCTATAGGGAGGAGGTCAGAGACCTGGCAGTGTGTTGCCGGGACAACAGCCCCTCCCTCAACGTCAGCAAATCAAAGGAGGTGATCGTGGAATTCAGGAAAAGGAGGGGCAAGTACGCCTCCATTCACATCGACAGGGCTGAAGTGGAGTGGGTCGGGAGCATCGACTTAATCAGTGTCCACATCGCTGAGGATCTGGGGCCAAAAGGCTCCAGAACAGCTTCTACCCCCAAGCCATAAGACTAGTGAACAGTTCATCAAATGGCCACACAGACTATTTGTATTGACTGCCTTTTATATTTTGTACTGACTCCCTTACACTGGCTCTATGCATACTCACTACCCACACATACTACACTGACACTCCAACACACACACATATTGACACCACACACACTCACACAGACGCACTTTCACATACGCTGCTGCTACTCTGTTTATTATCTATCCTGATTGCCTAATCACCTTTTACACCTACCTACATGTACATTTACCTCAACTACCTCGCACCCCTGCATATTGACTCTGTACTGGTACTCCTTGTATATAGTCTCGTTATTGTTACTTTGTGTTACTATTTACTTTTTTATTTAGCTTCTTTTTTTAAAAACTTTCTAACTCTGCATTGTTGAGAAAGGGCTCGTAAGTAAGCATTTCACAGTAAAGTCTACACCTGTTGTATTCGGCGTGTGTGACAAATAAAATGTGATTTGAATCTCAAAATGTGTGTTTGTCATTCACCGAAACATGAAGAAAAAGGGGCCAGAGAGAAAACAGCGCAGAGAGGAGAGAATCTGTTCCAACATGCAGAGAGAGAGAAAAACAGAGCGAGAGAAAGAATTCCACTAATCGCAATCCAAAACCTCACCAAGCCCCTCCCTTACCCTGCAGTTACTCCTCCCTCTCCCTCCCAAAACCCACCCATTCCTCCAAACACACTCTAACCCTTCCCCATTTCTCCCAAAAATCAACGTTCCTCCCTCAAGCCATCCCAGCCAAACCTACTCCTCCCTGTCCATCTCACCCTTTCTCTCTCACCTCTCTCCCCCTCACAGGTCGACACAAACACACAATTCTCCTCAAACACCATGGCTGAGTTTTGGCTCCTGTCTTCAGCAGAGACGCATCATGTTGACGGGTTTATTCCCCTGGCGGCCAGTGATTCTCAGTGCAACCCCATAGCTCTGCGTGTCACGGTCCAAACCTCCCTCCACGAGTCTGCCAGATGCAGCACAGTAACCTTTTCATTTACCTAACTTATTCACGGGAACTGACTGTACGGGGATACGACTATTACTCTCTGAGAAACACAGCGAAGTAGAAGACACCACCCTGTTATCTTATCCAAACGAGATAACATACCGCACATTACTGAGGAAACCAGTTGACCAGAAGAAAATGTTGAAAATGAAAATGTTGTGGCGGTTTCTCCCCAAAACCACATACTATGTTAAAGTTTGCCAAATTGTTTTGTTAAGGAACTTTGTTTTTATGGGTTTGTGATCTGAGGTAACATTTAGAATGGTGTGTCGGTATATACTGTCTATGCAGGTGTTATTGTATGGTATAATATGCCTGTGTGATGTATCTGTACGCTGTATGTATCATTTGCTGTGCTTGTCATGTTGTTATTGAACGTCACATGACAGTTTTGATTGAACGTTGTGAAAACCAAGAAACAAAATGTTCAAAAAAATAAGAAGAAGTTTGTTTTACACTGTTTCAACAAACGTTACAAAATCGGACAAGGAAAAAAGCATTAGTTGAGACAGGCCATGCTGAAACACACGTAACATCTGATATGTTTTAATATTATTTACACACTCATTCACTACACTTGTTCATCCTATCCTTTCAGCAGAAGGGAACTCTGCTTCTCCTTAGCGAGGCACTGCAGAGGTAATGTCACAATCTGATCTATAAATCCCTTGATTTACAGATAACTGAGCATGGACCAGATTCCTACGTTATAGAGATGAGTGAACCTGCACAGCAAAAACAAACAAGCAGAATAACTCCTTTATTTGATCCTGTCATTCCCACAGGAAGAACACACCTATGTAGCTGGCACACTGACAGGAGCATAAGAACACACACACACTCACTCATGACTGGCACTAGGTACACACACACACACACACACACACACACACACACACACACAAAGTTAATTGGTCAAATATTTATCTACAGTAAGCCTGGGTACAATTCCCTCAAAGTCGAGATAATGTACACAACGTACTCCACTCTCAGGATACTGTAATCATACTGTAAGGATTGTCCATAGCAGGTCAAAGCAAAACTCTCACATCACACTCAGCTCACATTCTCATTTGATAAAATATTGAATAGCAAATGAATGACCCACAACATAATCCTCTGTTAGGTCTGACTGTACTACACCAGAGTAAAGGTTTTATGCATCAGTGCTGACACACTTCCTGTTATCCACACCTTAAACCGCCAAATTACTGTGTCATAGTCATCCCTATCTTGCAGTGATATATATATATACACACACACACACACACACACACACACACACGCGCACACACACACACACACTGAGTGTACAAAATATTAAGAACATCTGCTCTTTCCATGACCCAGACTGACCAGGTGAATCCAGGTGAAATCTATGATCCATTATTGATGTAATTTCTTAAATACACTTCAATCAGTGTAGATGAAGGGGAAGAGACAGGTTAAAGAAGGATTTTTAGACCTTGAGACAATTGAGACATGGATTGTGTATGTGTGCCATTCAGAGGGTGAATGGGCGAGATAAAATATTTAAGTGCCTTTGAACAGGGTATGATAGTAGGTGCCAGGCGCACCGGTTTGCGTCAAGAACTGCAACGCTGCTGGGGTTTTCACACTCAACAGTTTCCGTGTGTATCAAGAAAGGTCCACCACCCAAAGGACATCCAGCCAACTTAACACAACTGTGAGAAGCATTGCAGTCAACACGGGCCAGCATCCCTGTGGAACGCTTTCGACACCTTGTAGAGTTCATGGCCCGACTAATTGAGGCTGTTCTGAGGGCAAAGGTGTGTGGGTGGGAGGGGGGACTCAATATTAGGAAGGTCTACTTAATGTTTTGTACACTCAGTGTATATGTATGCGTGTGCGTGTGCGTGTGTGTGTGTGTGTGTGTGTGTGTGTGTGTGTAAGGTAAGATGTCCCTGATCTGTTATTCAGCAATACAGTAAGCTCTGTTTGGATAGTCTCTGAACACACTTCTAATGCTTTATCAAAGCCACCTGGGACCAGAAGAGAGAACAGAAGGATGCACCCACAGCCTCTCAACTATTCCAGGAATTTGCCCTGCAATAGATTCTTGGTGTTTCTGGGTAACTGTAAAGATTGATTTGAAACATACGTTTGGCTTACACAACTTTGCTTAGATAATATAGTAGCAGTAAACTTTTCCTAAACAACACACTGTAGGGAGGGAACAGCCAGAACTGGGTTTGAACCAGCGGCCCTGTGGAAATATGGTGAGTGCACGACCACATGCCAAGATCCTGACATGTTGGTAGAAGCTGTGGCACACACACAGTTGTCAATGCCACTCCTTCACACTCAGTGTGGAGCATAAATAGCAGTGCAGTGCCATCTACTGGCCAGTTACATAAATAGCAGTGCAGTGCCATCTACTGGCCAGTTACGTGCCTTAACAGGTACAGTAGTCCTAAACGCATCCCCATGACTCAACACTGATGTGAAGGCAACGACCTGGAACTAGACAATTGGTGATCAAATCCTGGGGGGCATCCACCTTGTTGCTTTCACCTAGCCTGTGTTTTCAGATCAAGGCAGATGAAGAAGAGGAAGCAACTTTAGACTACTGAGAGGCAGCCTAGCCTAGTCTATGCCCCACTTGCTGTTACTGCTGTTGATCATGATTTACACACAGAGTATTCACAACATTAAGAACACCTGCTCTTTCCATTACAGACTGACCAGGTGAATCCAGGTGAAAGCTATGATCCCTTATTGATGCCACTTGTTAAATCCACTTCAATCAGTGTAGATCAGGGGTGTCAAAGTCAAATGGACGGAGGGCCAAATAAAAAATTTAGCTACAAGCCGAGGGCCGGACTGTTCGAATGTTCATTGAAAAAAAATTAAATGACGCATATAGTCTAGTGAACCTAATTGAACCTACTGAAAACCTAACAAATATATTCCAATATGATCAGATAAATAAAGCAATATTTTCTTATGGCTCTGTCAGTAATCTTTAATTTTCAACAGACACAAAAGACAAATTTCCTTTATATAAAAATCCCCATAACATGAACATTAAATGAAAGAAACCGGTATTCAAGGCACCATCAGTAGCCTATATTTTCTATTTTAGCAAAAGTGGGCTAAATTTACTTCAAAGAAAAAAACAATAATAGCAATTTTCTATCATCCACTCAACTGAAATATTTTTAAAATATAATTGGATTGAAATACAATAAAATAAAGTGCAAAAATCTATTAATCAAAAACAACACTTTGTTTAAGGAGAAGTAACATGCAGTGAAAACAAATATTAAACTTTAACTTTTAAACTTGAACTGAGTAAAAACTCTAAATATGTGATTGCACAGTAATGTTCACTTGTTTGAGGTTGAGGGTGATACTTGGTGGTGTCCCATCTTTTCCACAAGTTCATCAATGTTCGGGGTAAGGCTCTGAGCTGAGGAAATCCTCAGAATTGAGTGGAGGTGTTCAGCAGTAAGTCGACTTCTGTGTGATGTTTTGTTCAGGTTCATCAAAGAAAACAGTTGTTCACACAGGTATGTGCTGCCAAACATAGACAACGTTTGAGCAGCCTGGATGCGCAGCTGGGGCATTGTGTCGGGGAGGAAACGGGCGAACTCCGCAGCACCCACTGCCGCATATTTTGCCCTCAGTGCATCATTGCATTGGAGGTCAATCAACTCCATTTGGAGGTTTGGTGGTGAGCTTTCCACGTCAACAGCAAATGGGTTACCGAGCAGTTCCAACCTGCTTTTTTGTGCTTCAAAGTCAGCAAATCGGCGTCGAAAGTCAGCGGCAAGCATACCTATTTTATCAGCCAACTGTGCGCTCGGGAACGCACTGGTAGAGAGCTTCTCTTTCATGGTCTGGCAGCTGGGAAAGTGGCTCAAATTTTCTTTCCGCATCTGCGTCTCCCACAGAGTCAGTTTGGTTTTAAATGCCTTCACTGTACTGTACATATCAGAGATGACATGATCCCGACCCTGCAGCTGCAAGTTCATTGCATTCAGATGACTCGTAATGTCACACAGAAAAGCCATTTCACACAGAAACATTTCGTCTCGGAGTTGTGTTGTGTCTTTCCCTTTGCTGTCCAAGAACAGACAAATCTCCTCACGAAGCTCGAAACATCTTTGAAGCACCTTTCCCTGGCTTAGCCATCGCACCTCTGTGTGATAAGGCAAATCACCATGCTCCGTTTCTAACTCCGTCAGAAATGCCTTGAACTGGCGGTGATTCAAACCTTTGGCTCTGATAAAGTTAACTGTGCGCGTGATGATGCTCATTACATGCTCCATTTTCAAGGCTTTACCGCACAACGCTTCCTGGTGTATGATACAATGATAAGCTGTCAGCTCACCTGTCGCGTTTTCCTCTTGCATCTTTTCCCGTATCTTCGCCACCAGTCCGCTCCTGTGTCCACACATCGCAGGTGCTCCGTCGGTTGTCAAACCCACGAGTTTTTCCCAAGGCAGCTCCATCTCATTTACACATCTTGACACCTCTTCATACAAATCATGCCCCGTAGTTGTGCCATGCATAGGACGTAAAGCCAAAAACTCCTCTGTCACGCTTAGGCTGGAGTCCACTCCGCGGATGAAAATTGACAACTGGGCAATGTCAGAAATGTCGGTGCTCTCATCCACAGCCAAGGAATATGCAATGAAATCTTTTCCCTTTTTCACAAGCTGCTCTTTTAGATTGATGGACAACTGGTCTACTCTCTCGGCAATGGTGTTTCTGCTCAGACTCACATTTAAAAAGAGTTGCCTTTTTTCTGGGCAAACTTCGTCACAAACTTTAATCATGCAGTTTTTGATGAAATCCCCCTCCGTAAATGGCCGGGCTGATTTAGCGATCTCTTCTGCCAAAATAAAACTGGCCTTGACAGCAGCCTGGCCTTGTGATTTGGCTTTTTTGAACAGAGCCTGTCGAGATTTGAGGCCTCGTTTTAATTCCTCTGCCTTTTGTAGCCTTTGTTCCATGTCCATATTCTTGTTTTTGTCCGCGTGTTTCGTTTCATAATGTCGTCTCAGATTATACTCTTTCAGTACCGCCACACTTTCTCCACACAGAAGACACACAGGTTTTCCAGCTACCTCCGTGAACATATACTCCGACTCCCACCTTGTTTGAAACCCCCGGTTCTCAGTGTCCACCTTCCGTTTTGCCATTTTTGATGGGTATCTGAAAGTTAATTTTACTGTGATGCTGACGACTGCTGTGCCAATAAATATTGAAATGAAGCAGCCTACTGCTCGGTGCGTCACCGTTGCATTGTGGGAAATGTAGTATTGGTGCGTGTAAAAGATCTGCGGGCTGCCGGCTTGCTGCGGTCTGCGGGCCGGTTCTAATAATAAATCAAGATCATCCCAGGGGCCGTAAAAAACCTTCTCGCGGGCCGGATGTGGCCCGCGGGCCTTGACTCTGACATATGTGGTGTAGATGAAGGGGAGGAGACGGGTTAAAGAAGGATTTATAAGCCTTGAGACAATTGAGACATGGATTGTGTATGTGTGCCATTCAGAGGGTGAATGGGCAAGACAAAATATTTAAGTCCCTTTAACTGGGTATGGTAGTAGGTGCCAGGCACACCGGTTTGAGTGTGTCAAGAACTGCAACACTGGGTTTTTCCACGCTCAACAGTTTCCTGTGTGTATCGAGAATAGTCCACCACCCAAAGGACATCCGGCTAACTTGACACAACCGTGGGAAGCATTGGAGTCATCCCTATGGAACCCTTTTGACACCTTATCGAGTCCATGACCCAACGAATGGAGGCTGTTCTTGGGGGTGAAACTCAATATTAGGAAGCTCTTGCTAATGTTTTGTACACTCAGTGTATTTACAGTTGAGTAGGTGGTAAGACATAATGCATAGTGGGCACACACAGAGTGTAAATATACCCCCTGTCATCTCAGTCAGCTGTAATGGTTGTTTTGCTCACCTGTGTGGGTGAGCACTGGCGCCATCGGTAATTATCAAGCGTGTACAAGGTGGGGAAGTGTTTGGCGGGAAGTAGCAGTATCACACGAAGACCGCCAGATGCCGCCGTCACCTCTCTCCCACCTGAAGGTGAGTTCGAGCAGAGAGCGCTCTACAAATATCCAAAGCCTTCAACATTATTTGCGTGAAAAAGTTTACGTTATCAATTCCTGCAACCCCCCCCCACCAAAAAAAATGAATAAATATAAAACATTTGTCAATATAGACTGTATGATAAGGGTTTCGAAGACGAGGTGCACAAGGTATCACACTGTCAAGGAGATTTTTATTTGGCTTCTTGCCCACCCGTCTCATGTCACACCAGACTAGTCATACCACAGACCATCTCATCCAGACGAGCAGACACCTGAAGCTTCACTCATTCCGGGTCCTGGATACGAGAAGATGACACCACTCAACCACATACAGGCTACAGTATGGACTAAAAACAGAAGAGCGGTTTATTTATTATTTACAATTCGGGCTATCACCATAACTTTGGGCATCTGATCAATTTATGAAGGGGAGGCAATCAATGGAGACTTGAACATTGGAGAACAACATTTTGAATAGAATTCTCCTTGGAGGACTATTATCCTAGTAGGCAATTCTTCGCACAGGTTTGCATAGGGATATGGTGCCATAACTTTAGACTGTTGCCACAGCTATGCAATCAACTCACAGCATGCACGAATCACAGGAATCTCCAACCTTACAGATTTCAACCGCCACAGGGGGACATTTCTTCCCTGACCAACTGCATCAGCTCGAGTTCGACATCAATTCGTTTCGTCCCGGTGATTGTTATAATGGTAATAACGGGCACTACAGTCCCGAGATTTATGAGTTTGGGTTCCCGAACTCTTACGATTGTTATGGATCATATACGGGCTCTTCATCTCTCACCACGGACACAGGTGCGTAACGTGATTTATATCTATTGTATAATCGAACCTGTTTATTCCAGTGTGGCTGTGCCCATGATCACTGAATGTCACCGTTTTCTGCTCCCAAGTTTGTACGCATTAATTACGCACAGGCACATGCAAACCTGACAGCTAATGGGCAATACACTCTTTTTTTAGAAGACGAACATAAAGCTATTTGTTCTTTCTCACAGAAAGATGAAAAGGATCCAGATGTCAGAATGGTTCATATTGATCATTAAATTACACTGTCTGCTCCAAAATGTGGATATATCAATAACAGGCAATTATGCACATCCACAGTGGAGAGGGCAGAACAGTTAGAAAGTCAAAGCCAAAACTCTCCTTTTATGACTAGCCTATACTAGCCTATTCTAGCCTACTAGCCTATTCATTTTAGTAGCCTATGATGTGGCAATTTCTGTACTTTTCAGAAACATTGTGTTAGTTCTTTATGCCAGGTTTTGTTTTAAACCCAGTGCACAGGCTACATTGTGAAAATCAATGATAGGCTTATCTCTCGTGAACAGACCAAATAACACAATATTTTAGTTCTGTGTTAACCAAGATTAATGACAGGCCTGCTAATGATCATACACATTTTCTCAGCGAAAGAGAAGGAGACAGAAGTCAGTATGGTAAAGGGAAATCCAAAGAAAGTCCGGAAGCCTAGAACGATCTACTCCAGCCTGCAGCTGTGTGTGCTCCAGAGCAGATTCCGAATGAGGCAGTATCTGGCGCTACCTGAACGCGCGGAGATCGCCGCGTCACTGGGACTCACACAAACACAGGTGCGCTATGTTCTTTTTCTGACCATGATGGAGGATTTTAAATAGTATTATTTTAATTAAGTTAAATGTATTTCATACAGTTGAATTCGGAGGTTTACATACACCTTAGCCAAATACATTTAAACTCCGTTTCACAATTCCTGACATTTAATCCTAGTAAAAATTCCCTGTCTTAGGTCAGTTAGGATCACCACTTAATTTTAAGAATGTGAAATGTCAGAATAATAGTAGAGAGAATGATTGATTTCAGCTTTTATTTCTTTCATCACATTCCCAGTGGGTCAGAAGTTTACATACACTCAATTAGTATTTGGTAGCATTGCCTTAAAATTGTTTAACTTGGGTCAAACGTGTCGGGTAGCCTTCCAAAAGCTTCCCACAATAAGTTGGGTGAATTTTGGCCGATTCCTCCCGACAGCTCTGGTGTAACTGAGTCAGGTAAGTAGGCCTCCTTGCTCGCACATGCTTTTTCAGTTCTGCCCACAAATTTTCTATGGGACTGATGTCAGGGCTTTGTGATGGCCATTCCAATACCTTGACTTTGTTGTCCTGAAGCCATTTTGCCACAACTTTGGAAGTATGCTTGGGGTCATTTGGAAGACCCATTTGCGACCAAGCTTTAATTCCTGACTGATGTCTTGAGATGTTGCTTCAATATATCCACATAATTGTCCTTCCTCATGACACCATCTATTTTGTGAAGTGCACCAGTCCCTCCTGCAGCAAATCACCCCCACAACATGATGCCGCCACCCCCGTGCTTCACGGTTGGGATGGTGTTCTTCGGTTTGCACGCCTCCCCCTTTTTCCTCCAAACATAACGATGGTCATTATGGCCAAACAGTTCTATTTTTGTTTCATCAGACCAGAGGACATTTCTCCAAAAAGTATGATCTTTGTCCCCATGTGCAGTTGCAAACTGTAGTCTGGCTTTTTTTATGGCGGTTTTGGAGCAGTGGCCTTTCAGGTTGTCGACATAGAACTCGTTTTACTGTGGATATAGATACTTTTGTACCTGTTCCCTCCAGCATATTCACATGGTCCTTTGCTGTTGTTCTGGTATTGATTTGCACTTTTCGCACCAAAGTACGTTCATCTCTAGGAGACAGAACGCATCTCCTTCCTGAGCGGTATGACGGCTGCGTGGTCCCATTGTAACGGTAATCCTCCTCCTCTTCATCAGACGAGGAGGAGTAGTGATCGAACCAAGGCGCAGCGTAGTGAAATGACAATTTATTGAACACGACGGAAAAACAAACTAAACTTGCATAAACAAACAAAACAAATAAACGATGCAGACAGACCTGAACGACGAACTTACATATAACGTGAAGAACGCAATGAACAGGAACAGACTACATAAAACGAACAAACCGCATACAGTCCCGTATGGTGCAAACATATACACAAACACAGGAGACAACCACCCACAACGAACACTGTGAAAACGCCTACCTAAATATGACTCTTAATTAGAGGAACGCCAAACACCTGCCTCTAATTAAGAGCCATACCAGGCAACCCAATAAACCAACACAGAAACAGAAAACATAGAATGCCCACCCAAACTCACGTCCTGACCAACTAACACATATAACAAACTAACAGAAATAGGTCAGGAACGTGACACCCATGGTGTTTATACTTGCGTACTATTGTTTGTACAGATGAAAGTGGTACCTTCAGGCGTTTGGAAATTGCTCCCAATGATGAACCAGACCTGTGGATGTCCACAATTTTTTTTCTGAGGTCTTGGCTGATTGCTTTTGATTTTCTCATGATGTCAAGCAAAGAGGCACTGAGTTTGAAGGTAGGCCTAAAAAAATACATCCACAGGTACACCTCCAATTGACTCAAATAATGTCAGTTAGCCTATCAGAAGCTTCTAAAGCTATGACATCATTTTCTGGAATTTCCCAAGCTGTTTAAAGGCACAGTCAACTTAGTGTATGTAAACTTCTGACCCACTGGAATTGTGATACAGTGAATTATAAGTGAAATAATCTGTCTGTAAACAATTGTTGGGAAAATTACTTGTGTCATGCACAAAGTAGATGTCCTAACCGACTTGCGAAAACTATAATATGTTAACAAGAAATTTGTGGAGTGGTTGAAAAGCGAGTTTTAATGACTCCAACCTAAGTGTATGTAAACTTTCGACTTCAACTGTATGTAGGTGCACTGTATATAAGTGTAATATCCTTGCTGGAGATGTAAGGTACTTGACTGGAGGAAGCAGTGCGCTTGTACATATGATGGGAATTTCAAACATCACCTATACTTCTGCATGTCTACTCCTCTCCCAGGTAAAGATCTGGTTCCAGAACCGTCGCTCCAAGTTGAAGAAGCTGTGGAGAAACGGGCAGATGCCACCAGGACAGCAGGTGATTCCCCTCGGTCCAGCAGCTCTCCTCGACCAACAGCAGTGCACTGGGGCCCCCAGAATCACAGGATTAGAGATAAGCAAAGAGCGGGACTATATGCCTCCGAACACAAGCGCCCCATCATTTTACAGTAACTACTCTTGGTACTCATCTGACTGTGGCACTCTCCCAGCTGAATCCAGTACTACATCAGCAATCTAATCCTACAGATGATGTGGGGTCAATTTACTGATATACGGGACCAAAGATACTGAAAACCTGCAAAAGGGAAAAGCTGTATGTGGACTCTGCTTTCACCTGGCAAAAATATGACCGATTTGGGCTATTAATGTAGCAGATTAACAATTTGACTGGTTTATTTCAATGAATTCCTATATGTTTGAGATTAACGTTGTTGAGATTCAATATTGTGAATAGAACACAGCAACGGATGGAAGAATGTAGCCTATGGAATTTATCCTCTACGGGATTGGTGTCCCTAAACCGGGACGGTTGTTGTTAACGTGCGCTAATGTGACGAGAATGACGTTGTAAGTAACAGCCAACTAACTGTCCAGGACATAGACTTATACGGGCAGAAAGCTTCAAATGATTGTTCATCTAACTGCACTGTCCAATTTACAGTAGCTATTACAGTGAAAATATACCATGCTATTGTTTGAGGAGAGTGCACAACAAAACGCTTTTACCATGGCAATTGGTTTGATACATTCACCTCTGAAGGTAAATAATGTACTTTCATTCAGTAACCTTGCTCTGATTTGTCATGCTGAGGGTCCCAGAGATAAAATGTAGCATAGTTTTGTTTGATAAATCCATTTTTATATTCAAATGTAGGAACTACATCTAGATGTGTGAAGGTTAGTGTCTTTTCTGTAGGGAAGCTAATTATCCATCATGTATGACATTCCTGGGAGGGTGTACACTTATTTTTTTTTATTACCATAGCATTTTGTATGTTCTCTATAGTTATGTACTTGAAGATGTATCAATTGATGAATTCGGCTCATTTGGAAAAACTCCTGGCAGACTGAAACTTTACACACACACACTGCTGCCATCTGGTGGCCAAAATCTAAATTGCGCCTAAACTCCTATCTGATAATATGGCCTTTCTCTTGCATTTCAAAGATGGAACAGATCTAATGTGTTCTATTCTCCTATATTAATTTCACATGTCCACAAACTTCAAAGCGTTTCCTTTCAAATGGTATCAAGAATATGCATATCCTTGCTTCAGGTCCTGAGCTACAGGCAGTTAGATTTAGGTATGTCATTTTAGGCGATAAAAGAAAAAGGGGGGGTAAGATCCAGAAGAGGTTTTTAAAGGGATAGTGCGAGATTTTGGCAATCTTTCTCTACTTACCCAGAGTCAGATGAACTCATGGATACCATTTTTATATCTCTGCGTGCAGTTTGTAGGAAGTTACTAACTAGCGTCAGCGCAATGACTGGCAGTCGATTGGAACAGCTAGACTTCCAGATATTGTGCTAAAGCTAGTTAGCATTTGCGCTAATGCTACTGTAGTACCTATGACTTAATCGGACTCTGGGTAAGTAGAAAAAGTCTTTGACTGACAAAATCCTACCCGATCCCATTAAAATACATTGCGTCAGTAGAATCAGTCTCCTCAGTGATATAAATAGGACATGGTTTCTAATTGAACAAGAGCGAGTACAAAATAAGTCGCTAACAATGTAGAGCTGGAGGTTGATGTCATTAGAGATTATTAGTAGATCAGAAAATATTATGGAGCCAAACACAGCATCAATAACATCACATCATGACATAATCAGCCCAGTAGACGTACGATACTCTGCAAACCTTGCAGTCCCAACAACGTTAACACAAGATAATCTTATGATGATGTCAGTGATAGAAAATAATGTGCTCCTCTGATTGTAATCAATTTGATTTCATGAATGGAAAAGTCCTAGTCCAAATAAATTATAGCAACATAAACCACATATTATTTCCAAATATTTTGTCAGACAAAAAAGTGAAATGTCAATTAGGATATTTTGTAGAATTAGAAAAATAACCATATGCTTTAATGAAATAATTTATTCAGACAGATCTGGTTTACTAATTGAAAGTGAACAAACATTTTATTTAAATAATATAACTTATTTTTCTACACAGCAGACATAGAAAATAATGCACTAGTGCAGTCTCATTTGAGTCATATCTATGCCCAGTTTCCTATCCTCTCCGTGGTGCTAAGTCCTGGTCCTGGGTCAGTTTGGTGCTTTACCTCTTCATAGATGTGGATGTGGCAGGGTTGTTGAGCAGAGAACAGTGATTAGACTTCAATTGGCATCGCCTCGTCCTCCTCAGGTAGTTTGGTGAGAATATCCACTCCACCAGAGGTGATGGCTACCGTGTGTTCAAACTGGGCTGACCTAAAGACACGCGCACACACAGAGGTTACACAAGGACATCAGTGGCACTTTGTAGGTTGCAACTATGTGGGCTGTAAGCGGCCTACCTCTTGTCGTCGGCAGACCGCTGTCTACTTGTCCTTCAGGATTCTCAACTCTAACGATCCCTCCATCAAAATGGGCTCTGCATACACAGATGCAACATTAACACACACATTCACTTAAGTTGACATCAATACACACTGACATACATAGGAAATGTGACTGACCTATAGTGAAAGACGTCCCTTCACCCATGGTCATATCATTGTCAGATGAAAGAGATATTTAGGATTTGTCCAACATACAGTACGTTAACCACAGAAAACTGTTGCTGTGTTGTACTTACCGTGGTGCAAGATGTCTGGGTGACCATGGAAGTAGGAGCCTATGCCATGTCCAATAAAGTAGGGACATGGCATGGAAACCATTGGAGTGGATTATACCACTGTAGGAGAAAGAGAGGGACAGTAGATTACACAGAACAACAGAGAGGTATCCTGTGTGTGTGTGTGTGTGTGTGTGTGTGTGTGTGTGTGTGTGTGTGTGTGTGTGTGTGTGTGTGTGTGTGTGTGTGTGTGTGTGTGTGTGTGTGTCTGATAGTGTTTCCTATAACACAGTAGAGCCCCAGGTTTACAGGCAGCGATAGCCTCATCTCTACACTTCCTGGCTGTCTCTGCTAGCTTTTGCACAAACTCGTCCACACAGCCTATCAGGAATGTCTAGGTGTCACCATGGTAACCCTCCAGATAGACCTGGTGAATGGGGGAGGGGGATCAGGAATGTGTGTGTGCATGAAGAAGGATAAAACTCACGGTCACATCAACGTTGATAATGTCTCCATCTTGTAGTTGTCGGGTGTCAAGTATGCCATGGCAGACCACGTTATTGACCGATGTGCAGACTGATTTGGGGAAACCCCCGTATCTCAGGACGGGAAGGGTGTGCGTTGTGACGAATCGTCTCCTGGTGGACGATGAAATCTATCTCATCTGACGTCATGCCAAACTGGGGTCAGAGGTGAAAACAATGATGTTATTAACTTGGAATGTCAGAAAACAGACTGACACGCTCTCTTACTCTATCTCACTATAACACAGGCACACCTTAAGACTGCGTCCGGCCAGCAACAGTATTTGTCTGGCTAACGTAAACTCACTCACTTTTGTACGTAATGGGGTGAGTTTACGTTAGCTGGCAGGCTCTCGTCAGGCCCTGGATCTACGATCTCTATGTAGTCTGGCCAGTCAGGAAGGCCTGTCTATCTGTCGCCCCCACCTCCCGCTAGCACAGCAGACGGGAGCATGGGGCGACTCATGCTAGTTTGCCGTGTGCTAGCTTGCTAGTTAGCACAGTGTCGCTTCTGCCTGCTATGCACCAGAGAAAACCCGTGCCCGAAAGGCGGGGGCGAAGGACAAAGTCTACGGGTCGCCCCCCACTAGCACAGTAGCTGTGTTCGAATACCCATACTACATATTTAATGAGTATAAACTACATACTATTAGTTAATTTTAGTATACTGTAAACGTACGGTATCCTTTCAGTTGAGCATCCTAGCGCTTCTTCGGAAGTTGTTGATGTTGCTATGCGACCTCTTGCTAGCTTGTTAACGTAACAAATTACTAGCTAACGTTATACATTTTACGACTTCAGGTGTGTTCTTAAATTGACTCTGGCTATCTACTCCGATTTTAGACCACTCTCATCTGAGTGTGCCGAAGCGCAGAATAACGGATGAATTTACAAACGCTCAACACCCGTTGAATATGGCCGGTGTCGGTAAATTTTGTCAAAAATGCGTAATTAAAATGTTGCCAGGAGCAGTCACCAACGCTCTGATAAACCAGCTCTGATAGGGTGAGTAAAATGGTCAGAGTGGGGTGTTCTCTCATTTGTTTCTGGAAGTAGCTCGCATAATTGCATTATGCGCCGTAAAAGCATGGAAATAGTGTCCACTGTTTGTATACTTCGTATTTTAGTGCGGCATACTAACTAGTATATCCATACTATGACCAAAAAGCATACTAATGTAAAATCTCATCAAACGGACACCGGGGATCTTCCATTTCAACTCCTACTACTCAACACTTAATGCCAACAACATTTTACGACGTCGGGTGTGTTCTTAAAGTCAATCTGGAGTGCCAGAGTGTGCTCGTAAATGCAGAGCTTTTTTCATATTGTCCTTTTTTAAAGGAGCGCTCACTGGACGCTTGGGCCGAGGAGTATGGTTGATTTGAGCGTTCCTATTTTAAGTATTTTTTTAGAGAGTATTAAAAACAATGTTCTCCCTCCTACAATGAGTCAGGGGTTAATAACACTGATACCTAAGCCTAAAAAAGAAGTGCTGCTCATCGATAACTGGCGTCCAATTTGTCTTCTTAATAATGACTATAAGATATTAGCCTTACTACTTGCAAAAATAATTAAAGAAGTCCTGGATGCAATCATTGATGAAACACAGTCTGGCTTCATGAGGAACAGACATATTTCTAACAATGTCAGACTAGTATTAGACATACTTGACTCCTCAGACCTAATAACTGAGGATAGCTTCATATTATTTTTAGATTTTTATGAAGCATTTGACACAGTAGAGCATCAGTTTCTCTTCCACTCCCTTGAGAGACTTGGCTTTGGGGATTTTTTCTGTAAGGCTATTAAGATTCTATGCAAATGGTAACAGCTCTATCAAATTGAAATATGGCACCTCACCTAGATTTGAGTTAAAGAGAGGAATTAGGCAAGGTTGTCCTATCTCCCCGTACCTGTTTTTATTAATCACCCAACTTCTTGGAAATTCTTTAAATAATAGTCCTGTACAAGTTATTTCCATAGCTGGTAAAGAAATTATTATAAGCCAGCTGGCTGATGATACTACACTTTTTCTGAAAGATGCTAACCAAATTCCCATATCGATCAATGTGATACAATCCTTTTCCAAAGCGTCTGGTCTATACCTTAACATTAATAAATGTGAACTCATAGCTGTCAAAGATTGTGTGACACCTTCATATTATGGTATTCCAGTAAAATAAGAACTTACATATTTAGGCATAACCATTACAAAGGATCAGAAGTCTAGAGGCTTACTAAATTTTAACCCTCTTATTAAAAATACCCAGAAGAAGCTAAATCAATGGCTACAGAGGGACTTATCTTTACATTTACATTTTAAGTCATTTAGCAGACACTCTTATCCAGAGCGACTTACAAGTACATACATTCATACTTTTTTTGTACTGGCCCCCCGTGGGAATCGAACCCACAACCCTGGCATTGCAAGCGCCATGCTCTACCAACTGAGCCACACAGGCCCTATCTTTAAAAGGTAGAGTCCTAATAACCAAGGCCGAAGGTATCTCTAGACTAACATATGGCGCTCTATCTTTATATCTTGACAGTAAAATAAGCAAGGAGATAGACCAGATACTTTTCAACTTTCTTTGGAGAAACCGTACCCATTACATTAGGAAAACTGTTGTAATCAACACTTATGAGAATGGTGGACTGAATTTCTGGACTTTACTACTTTAAATAATACTTTTAAGATCAATTGGATAAAACAATTCCTAAGAAGACCCACTTCTATCTGGCATTTTATTCCTCATCATGTCTTCTCTACTTTTGGTGGCCTTAACTTAATGTTGTTTTGCAATTATAATATTGACAAAATTCCAGTGAAACTTTCTGCTTTTCATCGGCAGGTTTTTTTGTCATGGTCCTTAATTTATAAACACAATTTTTCTCCACAGATATTATATATGGAATAATCGGGATATATTGTATAAAAATACTTCTTTGTTTTTAGAATATTGGTTCCGAAATATTATCCTATTGGTGAGCCAACTGGTAAATGCAGAGGGTCTTTTACTCAGTTATAAGGAATTCTTATCACTTTACAAGGTCCCTGTAACACCTAAAGATTTTGCAATTGTTTTAGACGCCATTCCCTCAGGTGTTGCTCTCTTATTCAGGAACGTGTCAAGACCTGACCCTCAGAGCCTACCTTCTATTGACCCTGTTGACTCATTAGTAGGAAAGATTTGTTTCTCTTTTGTCCCATTCAACAACAGAGCGATACGAACCTTGTTTCAGCAGGATGTTGTATCTATACCTTATGTCATGCCTTATTGATAATATCTGTTGGGGAAAAGTTTGGATGTTGCCACACACATACCTACTTGTTAACAAAATTAAGGAGGTTTCCTTTAAAATTATTCATAAATATTATCCTGCCAACCACTATATGAAGAAGTTTAAGGAAAACATCAACTCAAATTGCTCCTTTTGTAATGACCACCCAGAAACAGTGTTACATCTTTTTTGGCATTGTATTCATGTAAGAAAACTGTGGCAAGACATTAGTAGATTTATAATTGAACACATTTATGAAGATTTTACAATATTGTGGAGAGATGTACTGCTTGGATTCTTTACATACGATAGAAATAAGCTGAAACATTTTTATGTAATTCATTTCATTATTCTTTTGACAAAATTTCATATACACAAATGTAAATTTACAAACAAAAAAACACATTTTCTTACCCTACAAAAATAAATGGAACAGTATTTTAAGACAGTTAAATACTCTACTAACAAAAAAGCTGTTAGAATTGTAAGTGTATGTATGTCTCTTAAGGTCCTTGTGTAATTGTAATGTGATATTGTACCCCCTAGCTCGATTGTCCATTGTATATAATCTATATATACTTGTGTTCCCTCATGTACTTCATGTATTGATTTGTTTATAATTATTTTATTTTTTATGAATAAAAAAGGGTTGATTTGAGCATTCTGACTATACAAAGGCAATCAAGCACCCAAGCTGACGTTGGCTAGCTACTTCCAGACACAAATGATACCACTCTGACCATTTTACTTCTCCCAGAAGAGCTTGATACCAGTGGGTAGGCAGTTTTCATGTTGTTCAGAGCGTTGGTGACTATAACGGTGCTGCTGGCAACAATTTAATTACATTTTTCCCCCCGAATTTTACTGACACCGGCCATATTCAACGGGTGTTGAGCCCTCGTATATTCATTATTCTGCGCTCTGGTTCTCAGACTAGAGTGCTCTGAAATCAGAGTAGATAGCCAGAGCGAATTTAGGAAAGCACCCGAGTGTCCAGCTAAGCTAACAATGGCGGGAATAATCAAGTCAATAAACGTTGGGTAGTTAGTTAGATAACATATAGTTAATATACTGGCAAATGTAATGTATGCAAATGTAATGTGTGTCAACTAACGTTAGGTAGCTAGCTAACAACATACTGCTGTAATGATACGCTATGTGGTTCATAAGGACAGGGTAGATAACAAATTGTCAGCCAACATAACTGTATAAGGTAACTTATTTGAAAAGTCATTACTTTATTACATTGCTCAATATTTTGTTAACATTTGTCATAATTAGTTAAAGCAATGAATTTGTATCCGGTCTCCTACTTCGACTGCATATGTCCGCCATTTCATTCAAATCTGGAAACAATGTGAAGCCCCGCCCATCTCCTAAAGAATTGCATTATGGGCCCTAAAATACGGAAATAGTGTCCTCTGCGTGTATATTTAATATTTTGGAGAATTTAGTACGACATCCGGGAACCTTTGGCATACTAACTATATCTGTACTATGACCAATAAGCATACTCAATTTACGTCACAAATAGTAAGGTTAGTATGAGTATTCCAACACAGCTAAAATGTATAGGTGCATGTCGCCACCTTCTGTATTGGCTATGTATCAGCCTACTATTCCGTAGTTTGAATTCATTTGGAAAACTGCCTTGCACCCATTAAAACCTCAACATCATTCCACTACTTTGGCCTCATCTGTACTTCTCCAAGCCAGGAAGTGCTAGGATGATTTAAGATACTTCTGCAGGGGCCACCTGAGTGGCGCAGGGGTCTAAGACTGCATCGCAGTGTCGATCCCAGCCTATGTCATTACCGGCTGTGACCGGGAGTCCCATAGGGCGGTGCACAATTGTCCCAGTGGCGTCTGGGTGAGGAGAGGGTTTGGCCAGGGGGGGCTTTACTTTGCTCATTGTGCTCTAGGGACTCCTTGTGGTGGGCCGGGCACCTGCAGGCTGACCCCGGTTGTCAGTTGAAAGGTGTTTCCTATGACACATTGGTTCGACTGGCTTCCGGATTAAGTGGGCGGGTGTTAAGAAGTGCTGTTTGGCGGGTCATGTTTCGGAGGACGCGTGACTCGACGTTCGCCTCTCCCTAGCTTGAGGATATAAATTAAATTGAAAAAAAAAAGATACTTCTGCAGTAAAATCTTGTCTTTTTCTCTTTTTCCTACCCTCCATCTTACCCCCACCTCATCCATGGGCCTCAACTCTTTCTCAAAATCCATTGGATGAGAAAGCCAGAGGCCCCTCATGGATTGGATTTGCATAGATTCAATCAACATAAAATTCTGTTCAAGACAAGCAAGCACACATATTTCCTTCAGGAAATGTCCTTGTCTAGTTCAGTGTAGGCTAATTTTCAGTCCATGTCTCAGTCAAAGTTAATTTATTAAACAATCAAATGTTAAATGTCATAAGAGGAAAATACAATATTTTCTGAGCTTCATCATCCCCTTTTTATAGTGTACAAAAGCATACTTCTTGGTTTACGGCCAGGGCCGGATTGGCAATAGCCAATCTCAAGATGAGCTACTTTGACATAGAAATTGTGAGTTATTGAGAAAAAATTGTTTTTATTGGTTTTAAGACAGATTAGGCGTCTCTTTTCAGCAGTAGGCATTTGCTTATGTGGTGTTTTTATCTGCAAAAGGTAAACAGACATTCTCAACCAACCATAGATATACACTGCTCAAAAAAATAAAGGGAACACTTAAACAACACAATGTAACTCCAAGTCAACCACACTTCTGTGAAATCAAACTGTCCACTTAGGAACATTTGTGGCCTGCTGGAGGTCATTTTGCAGGGCGCTGGCAGTGCACCCCCTTGCACAAAGGCGGAGGTAGCGGTCCTGCTGCTGGGTTGTTGCCCTCCTACGGCCTCCTCCACGTCTCCTGATGTACTGGCCTGTCTCCTGGTAGCGCCTGCATGCTCTGGACACTACGCTGACAGACACAGCAAACCTTTTTGCCACAGCTCACATTGATGTGCCATCCTGGATGAACTGCACTACCTGAGCCACTTGTGTGGGTTGTAGACTCCGTCTCATGCTACCACTAGAGTGAGAGCACCGCCAGCATTCAAAAGTGACCAAAACATCAGCCAGGAAGCATAGGAACAGAGAAGTGGTCTGTGGTCACCACCTGCAGAATCACTCCTTTCTTGTGGGTGTTGCTAATTGCCAATAATTTCCACCTTCTGTCTATTCCATTTGCACAACAGCATGTGAAATTTATTGTCAATCAGTGTTGCTTCCTAAGTGGACAGTTTGATTTCACAGAAGTGTGATTGACTTGGAGTTACATTGTGTTGTTTAAGTGTTCCCTTTATTTTTTTGAGCAGTGTATAATTCATAGATGGCAGTTCCCATTCAAGTCAGGACTGACATACATTGCTAGTGTACCCATGAGTTTAACAGTGAAATTGCCAGGGTAAGAGGTTCCAAAACCTTACTATGGATTATATGTCTATGGCTAGAAGCAACAAGCTGTAGCCTATATTTGGCGTGCATACTGCCCAAACTGCGGCCTTCCCGACTGTAGGCATACAGGTAACTGCCAAAATAAAGGAAACACTTGAGTAAACAAGGGATACAAAGTATATGTTATGATGTGGGGTGCAATCTCCTGGCATGGTTTAGGTCCACTTGTAAAATCTATGCCAAGAAGCATTAAAGCTGTTCTGGCAACACCCTTTTAAAATTCTATATGTTGTGGTTTCCTTAATTTTGGCAGATACCTGTATATACTTGGGATAAGTCTTAATCCACCATTATTTTTTATAAACCTTCAATCATCTGTGGCTAAATGATCCTCTCTGGTATATTTATATAATTGAGAGCGGGATCCTGTTGTTGGATAAAAAAAAAATAGCGTTTATTTTTTTGACTCTTGGGCCCAGCCCCTGACTCACACAATTGACCAGTCACATTTAATTATTATGCAGTTTAAAAACAATCTGTTACCCAATCAAGGCAGCGCCTCCCAGTTACCCATGTGGACCGCCTAACTAATCTCCTCCCCTCATCTGATGAATAGCAGAGCAGCAGCAGCAGGCTGTCTATACTCATTGAGAGTGGGATCCTGAGTCTTCCTGTGGTTGGCGGTTGCATTAAAAAAAATACATGTATACTGTATATATAATATATACAGTATATATTTCCTTAATTAAAAAACAAAATATTTTGCTGCCTCTTGGGCTACCCATGGGCCTGTGCCCAGGGTCTTCAGCCCCGGTAAGCCCCTGCATTAATCCGTCCCTGCATTCATCGGCCCTGCTTACGACCACACCAGCCTGAATATGTCTGACCTCAGCTAAGCAGGGACGAGCCTGGTTAGTACTTGGAGACCGCCTGGAAATGCCAGAAGCTGTAAGCTTTTTGTCCAGTAGGGTGTACTCATCTGTTGTATTATCAAAGAGCAACCAATTCATCTTTTATTCATCAAATCAAATTTGATTTATCACATGCTCCGAATACAACCGATGTAGACCTTACAGTGAAATGTTTACTTACAAGCTCTTTCCCAATGATGCAGCGTTAGAAGAAGAAGAAAAACTACAAAAACATGAGAAATAAAACACAAGAATGACGCAATACCAAACATTAGGAACACCTTCCTCATATTAAGTTGGACCTCTCCATTTTCCCCTCAGAACAGCCTTAATTTTTCGGGGCAGGGACTCTATAAGATGTCGAAAGTGTTCCACAGGAATGCTGGCCCATGTTGACTCCAATGAATTGCTGGATGTTCTTTGGGTGGTGGACCATTCTTGATACACACTGGAAACTGTTGAGCGTGAAAAACCCAGCAGCGTTGCGGTTCTTCACACAAACCGGTGCGCATGGCACCTACTAACACACCCTGTTCAAAGGCACTTAAATATATTGTCTTTCCAATTCACATTCTGAATGGTATAAGCCATGTCTCAATTGTCTCAAGGCTTAAAAATCCTTCTTTAACTTGTCTCCTCCCCTTCATCTACACTGATCGAAGTGGATTTACAAGTGACATCAATAAGGGATCATAGCTTTCACCTGGATTCACCTGGTCAGTCTAAGTGATGGAAAGAGCAGGTGTTCTTAATGTTTTGTATACTCAGTGTACAAGGTGTACCAATACCATAACAATATGCAGGGATACGTGGTAATTGATGTAGATATTCACATGTACGCAGGGTTAAAGGATAGTAGCAGCAATGTATATGGTGGGATATAGTCTACAGATATACAGATAATCCAGGACTCTGGGTGGCCATTGATTAGCAATTCGACAGTCTAATTGCCTGTTGGTCTGAGACTTGATGCTCTAATACTGCTTGCCTGACGGTAGCACAGAGAACAGTCCATGGCTTGGGTGGCTGAAATATGTGGCAATTTTCTGGACCTGCCTTCCTGGTATTAAGATCCTGGATGTGCTTCCCCTGCTTTTTCATGTAGTCCACGATCAGCTCCATGGTCTTGCTGACATTGAGGGAGAGATTGTTGTCCTGTCAGTGTCTCAGACCTACTCCCTGTAGGCTGGCTCATCGCTGTTGGTGATTGGCCTACCACCGCCGTATCATCAGCCAACTTAATGATGGTGTGTTGGAGTCATGCAT